>NC_141025.1:21282500-21417500 GCF_052040795.2 Danio rerio | reverse complement strand
CTTCAAGTTATTGGCAAATAAAAATCAAATAAATAATTAATAAATAAACATGAATAAACAATGAATAAATTTAAAACTCAAAGAAAAAAAAAGAAAGCAAACAGAATTACAGGAATGCTGCCTCAGGTATTATTATGAAAGCTGGCCAACCAAAATCTTCCACCCTGTTTTACACTTAAATACGGTGTTGTGATGAAATAGGGGTCATGTGGCTGAGGAAATAAAAAAAATTAAGATAAGCACACTCACCCCGTGAGAGTTGCTACAACATGGGCCACTTAAACGTTAAGAGCTTTAAACATTGCATTATACTGGGAAACAACAGGCATGAGTGCGAGTATAGGGATTTGGGTGGAATGAAGTGAGGATGAGGAGTTCCCATCCAGATTTGAGCTGGGAAACAAAGAGCTGTACAAAACCTGGCATACGCGCAGGGACAATAGCAGCCCCCCTCCCTCAGAGCCAGCTGTCTGATTGCAGAGGCTGCTGGGAATGGAACGGCCTGGGAAGATGGAGAGTAGACAGATGCAATACTGCACATATACTTGGGGAGGGGGTGAAGAGTGTTAGATGAAGCAGAAGGACAGCATGCAGGACATATCGCAGACACAAAGAAGCCAAAAAAAAAAAAAAAGAGAGAGTGTGTGCATGAACTTAAGAGAGTGATGTCTTTTTCTGCAAGCTGAATGTAAAGAAACCAAACAAAAAGCAAGTTATGACAGGTCGTCACCACTAACAAAAGCCACCAATGATACACACTGCAATTCTGACAGTCTGGACTTGTTTTAAAACCTCTTTGCTGATAGTGTCTAGAAAAATGTGGAGTAACGATACACTCAAGACAGTTTAGTTTAATGCACGACACTTTCCACACATCAATCTTAATTCCATGAAAGTTTTTAATATTTTGAAAAATTGTACTGTATGTGTATTCACCTACGCACTATATCATCTTTGCATCAAATGACTGCTTGTGCGAGGTGTTTCTAATGCAGTGTCTATAGGGAAGTTCAGTAACTTTGATGTCGTTTTCTCCTCTGGCTGCCATCATTAGTCTCACACAATTCTTCTTGATAACACCATCATGGAGTTTTTCTTTTATTATTTCAGCAAATGGGATTGTAAAAATTATTTGTTGTACTCTTCCATTCACTACGCTCTAAGTTTACCCAACTATGATGACTTCTGCTACTGACAAACACAGAAATGTGAAAAGGGTCCGTTTGGGTGTTATTTTTAAGTGATACAGTTAAATACCTCTTAATTAAAAACATTAAATTGTTCATAATATTAAAACCTAATAATGTTGTAAATTGACCTAATATTGCGTTTTTTTGTTTTTGTTTTTTTTTTTGGTTGGTTGGTTGGTTGGTTGTTTTGCACAGATTGATTTGTTTCCCAAGACCTAAAAATATTATTGCTTGCCCTGGGTACTAATTTTTGCTTTTATAAATGCAAAACTAGTACCTGAGGCTACTGATAATACTTTCTGGTGTTTATTTATGTGGTTTGAGAGATTAAATATATATAAGTGGTTACTAAGGGTGTCACAATTTCAATTTTTAATCGAAATCGATCGAAATTTATGCTCTATTTCAATTATCGAATTAAAAAATAGAATCGTCGATGCTGCCACGCCCCCATGTCATGTCAGCTTGGCTTGCCAAGCGGGAAAAAACACGCTTGTTGAAGTGCTCGTTGAACTGTACAGACGCAGGAGACCCATCGACAGAGCTTAAACCTTCAGGGCTCGACAATAAGGACTGCCCGATAGCCCGGGGCCAGCGTGCGAGACGCTCGGGTCAGTGTACAGTGCTGCCTTGATGCCTGACAGATCGAGCCAGAGCTGCGTGCTGCAACTGTCTGTCAATTGTGTGCAAATACAATCTTACGGTGCTTTGACATATAGACGTTTGTTTCGGAATCTGTCTCGTTTCCCCCGTTAGCGCGGTTTGTTTGTTTATATCCAGCAGTTCCGCTCGCATACGCGCCAAATCAATCAGTCCGAGATAGCCTGAATGAGATGGTCTCTGCCCTATTGAGGGGATCGATTGTAGTGAGAAAATTAATTAATTAATTGATTAATTCAATAGATTGATTTTTATAAAACCTGACAATTAAAATAAGGCTCTGTATATATGAGAAAGTCTGCCCTCTGCTTTATAGGCTATTCGGTGACGATGTCTGTGGGTTCTTAGAATGAAAGTGCACATTTTCACTTATAAAATATTCTGTACACAAGTGCTCAAAAGTTTGGGGTCAGTATGATTAAATATGTTAAACTAAGCTTCTTCTGCTCACCAAGGCTGCAATTATTTCATCATAAATACAAATTGTGAAATGTTGCACTATAAAATAAGTGTTCAAAAGTAGTTTATCATTTAATTTATTCATTTATTCCATATTTGATTGTGATTTTAAAGATTTATTAGATAGTTAAGATAATTTCAGCTTCATTACTCCAGTCACATGATCCTTCAGAAATCACTAATATTAATTATTATTATATTTATTAATGGTAATAGTAACAAAAGCAATAATGTCTGGAGTAATAATTTTATTTGAAACTACATACAATAACAAAGCAGTTATTTAAAATTTTGATAAATATTTAACAATTTTACATTTTTTACATTTAATAAATGTAGCCTTGATGAACTGAATAAGTTTTCTTAAAAACATAAAAAAATTACTGTATATATATATACAGTGGAAGTCAGATTTATTAGCCCCCCTTTGTTGTTTTTTTCTTTTTAAAATATTTCCTATATGATGTTTAACAGAGCAAGCAAATGTTGATAGTATGTCTGATAATATTTTTTTCTCTGAACAAAGTCTTATTTGTTTTATTTTGGCAAGAATAAAAGCAGTTCTTATTTTTTTTATGAACCATTTTAAGGTCAAATTTATTAGCCCCTTAAGCTAATTGTTTTTCAGACTGTCTCCAGAACAAACCATCGTTATACAAGAACTTGCCCTAATTACCCTAGCCTGCCTGGTTAACCTAATTAACCTAGTTAAGACTGCTTCAATCTTTTACTTTCACACTAGTACTTAGTCATTTTAGCAAACACCTCAGGTACTGTTGGCTGGTTCCTGTTGGTTGTGCACCTTTTTTTTACCGACGCCATTATAACGACACAGATCACTGCCTATTCACAAGAAAAAAGTGATTGACAGGTGGTAATTATGTGTGTAACTTGCCTTTATTCATTTACTGTTTGATTTGTTTATGGGTAAAACAAAGACCATGCAGGTCAGGTAGTTTAAACGGTAGGCTACAAATAATTAATTTGTTATTAATTAATTAATTATTCATAATTGAAAATCGAATCGTGACTTAAGAATCGAAAATGTAATCGAATCGAGGATTTGGAGAATCGTGACACCCTTAGTGGTTACAAGTGGTTTTAATGCCTAAAGATGGATTTATACTTTCGCCTGGCACCGCATTGCACACCTCCGCTGACTGCGCATGCACCTCATGAAACAGACGAGGCTTATACTCTTTAAAATGACAGGGGACGGTCACAAAAGAAACTGACTGTAAAATCAGACAGATAAACAGAGAAGTAGAAAGTTTCCGGAACTTTGTCATATCATTGATATCATTTAATATTTTTAAACTAATTATTTGTGTCATTTTTAGAATTATTTTAATGATTATAAAGATTTTTATAAGCATTTAAGATTTTTTAATCAAACTTTGATGCATCACCTGCTTTTGTTAATACCTTGGACAGTTTTACCTATTAAAGTTTATTAAAATATTAATGACAACAGAACATAGGGTTGCTCTCGAATATATATAAAAAAAAAGCAAATGTATTATGGCTATGTAATAGGCTAGTCTCTCTATACGAAGTGAGAATTATGGGTAGGGCGGGATGTCATTCCATGTCAAATACGAAAGCATGCTGAACTATTAACGAGAGCGGTTTATTCGTTAGGAAAATTGACTGAACTGCAGTCTCGGTTTATCTGTTATTTCTCTCTATAATGTAGAGCCTATGATGCATAATTCATGGCTGTGTATGAGAAAGTCTTACCTCTGATTTATTTTTGGTGACAATGTCTGTGGGTGTCACCATTCAAAATTAAATAGCAACTTTTCACTTATAATGTCTTATTGCTCAGCTCATCATCATAAAGTTAAATAAGGACGTATAACAGCTGAGCGGGACTCAAATAAAGAAACAGTGGAACTTTGCCATGTGAAAGCAAACAGCACCAAGAACAAAGTGCAACACTGTAACAATTTTAATCCCTGTTTCGGAACAGAATAGATCTACAGGTGTGAAAGCACCCTAAATAAACAAATGCATGAATCAATGAAAGAATTTTTTTTTATTTATTTTTGTTATTTATATATTAATTTATTCATTCATTCATTCATTCATTCATTCATTCATTCATTCAACCATTTATTCCCTTTCAAATTACTCGCATTCACGTTTAGATCTAAGGACCGGTTAAAAATCTGTTTTAAATCAAGTTTCAGCTAAAAATCTTTAAATATCATCTACTTTAAATAACATATGAAGTATGGATTAACATTTTTGGGTGTGTGAAATCTCGATTTAAAGAATGCATTTTATTTTTTATCTAACAATAACAATTAATAAACATGGGAAGTTCAAATGTGTGATGTTGGTTCACCATATTTGATGTTAAATTAGATATACTGTACTGAAAAGTTCACTCTGGGAGAATTATACACTGCTTTACTTTAACATAGTGAGACAAAATATATGGTTACACCTCAAAAACAAAATTGAATTACATCATTTTGTAATCTAAATATTTGCACATTCACAAGAACATTTAAGAAAAAAATGTTTAACTTTAATCCTAGCTCATTGAGTGAATGAATGTTTGATTGGTGTTTAATTTAATCAGCATTTGGGTGAATGATTGAATAAATGTATAAATGTTTAAATGAATCCTTGTTTAAGTAAAGGAATGAATGAATAAATAGATGATTGAATAATGAATGAATGAATAAATTGATAATTGTTTGAATTAATCAGTGTTAGGGGGTAAATAAATGAATGAATCAGTATTTGATTGAATCAGTGTTTGGGTGAATGACTGAATGAATGAATGGTTCAAAATAAATAAATAAATAAAAAGTTTAATTTTAATCCCAGCATATTTCAGTCCTATGTCAAATGAGCGGACAGATGGATCAAGCAATCCGCTCAGAGAAAACACAAACAATGAGAAGATGGGGACAAACACGATTACTTTTCACAGATTAATAAACACTCCTCACACCTGTGTTGGAACGACAAAGGATTAACACTGGTGTAATCCATCACTTTATTTAAGCTAGCCTGAAACCTGAGCTTCATAAATGCTTCAAGAAAGCAGCCGGCAGGAACAGACACTGAAACTAATAATGTATATAACCCAAGATAAATGTGTGAGCCTGTTGTAACCGAGCTTGTCTGGCCAGGCAGTGGAGCGTTTGACTGTGACATCATTTACGAGTGTTGGTGTGTGACGCTGATGACAGCCTTTAGAGAGCCTGAAGTGGTTTGGATGTCACAGTCGTGTCTGAGCGCTCTCTAATTACAGAGAGCTGTTCCGCCTGTCAACACCACGCTCCTGCTAATCTGGTCAATATTACCGCAGTAATCGGAGATGTGCCAATTGACACTCTCAGATAAGTGAATACAACACTTTATACAGATGACCAACTGCAAAACGCTCATACAGTAACTAAACTTTAGTCAGGCTAAAAGGACCAAATCTCCCCCAAAAATATTACATCATCTTTTGCATCTAAATAAATTAATGGAGTGAAAGAATGAATGTATGTATGCATGTATGTATGTATTAATCAATCAATGAATAAATGAATCAATCGATCAATCAATAAATCAATCAAATGAATGAACGAATGAAATTTATGAAAGAATGAATGAAACTTGAATGAATGAATGAAAGAAACTTGATAAATGAATAAAAAAACTTAAGGAATAAATCAATCAATCAACCTTATGAATGAACAAATGAAACTAATGGAAAAATGAATGAATGAATAAATGAAACTTATAAATGAATGAATGAATAGATAAATGAATAAATGAATGAAAGAAACTTTATTAATGAATGAATGAATGAATGAATGAATAAATGAATGAAGAAACTTAATGAAGGAATAAATCAATCAATCAACCTTATGAATGAACAAATGAAACTTATGGAAAAATGAATGAATGAATGAATGAATGAAACTTGAGTGGAATGAATGAAATACTGAAAGAAACTAACGAATGAAACTTATGAACGAACGAATGAATAAACAAAACTTAAGGGAAATTAAACTTATGAAAGAACGAAAGAAACTTATGATGAATGAAAGAATGAATTAAAGAATTAATGAATGAAAGGAACCAATGAATGAATAAAACCTATGTATAAAAGAATAAAATAAAATAATTTTGAATGAAAAAATCTTATATATGAATAAATTAATTAAAACAATTTTATGTATGAATGAATACTTTTGTTATCTTTGTTACCTTTGCCTTCCATTATATGAAAAAAACTGAAACTTAACAAACTTTCTTTAAAATATAGTTTATATTTCACAGAAGAAAGTCATGCATTTGTGATATGGCATGAGGCTGAGTGAACAACACAACTTACAGTTTTGGGTAAACTATTAGCTTAAAACTTAAACATGGACAACGGTTAATTAGTTTTTCCACACAGGAAGCGAGTGGTCGCACATTGAGTTAATGCACAGGGAAAAAGCAGGCTGCTGGTAAAGGCCTGTGTACATTAAGCTACACATTTCTCATCTAAAAGGAAAGGCAATAGAGAATTAACCCAATTACAACCCAAATTACAAATAAAATCACTGGGTGGAAAGTTGGAATGAACAAAATCAAATGTAATGTTTTCATGAATTACTGTTTGTACGAATGAATGAATCAGTGTTTGAGTGAATAAATAAATCAGTGTTAGATTGAATTAGCTTTTGGGTGAATGCTTGAATGAATAAATGTTTGAATGAATCAGTGATAGGGGTGATAAGGGGTAAATGAATGAATCAGTGTTTGATTGAATCAGTGTTTGGGTGAATGACTGAATAAATTGATATAAGTGCTTAAATTAATAAGTGTTTAAGTGAATAAATGAATGAACGAATAATTGTTTGAATGATTAAATAAATGAATAAATCAATGTTAGAATAAATTGGTGTTTGAGTGATTCAATCAAGCACTGATTTATTAATTCAGTGTTTGGGTGAATGATTGAATGAATGAATGAATGAATGAATCATTGCTTGAGTGAATGAATGAATTAATAAATGAAAAAGTGTTTAGGTGAATGAATGAATAAGTGAATGAATCAGTGTGAGTGAATGAATGAATCAGTATTTGAGTGACTTAATGAAAGAATCAGTGTTTGAGTATACGAATGAAAATGTTTGATTGAATAAAGGAATGAATTAGTGTTTGCATGAATGAATGAATCAATGAATGAAGTTGGACTGAATCAATCAATGTTAAATTGAATGAATGTTTAAATTAATAGACGCAATCTAGTACAACAAAAAGGAAAAGGAAATGCAGACCCGCTTTGTCAAACTAGCTGATAAAATTCAGCACATGAACCACATATACATGCTTGAACATGTAGACTAAATCTACACATGCTAAACCCCCACAAACACATACACTTGCCTCAGATAAAGCAAATCTCGGCTTTCGTAACCCAAGCAGACAATGGTAGTCGGTGACAGAAGGTTAAAGAGGGTAGTGCATTAAGCTCTGAAGTAACAAAATCCCTACAGGCCCGAGATCTCCATCACAGGCATCAAATTACAGACACAAACTCAACTTTTGTCATCACATTTGAACTCTGAAAACCATTAGGAAAGGAAGATCTCTTTGCATACTTGAGAAACAAATATCTTGGGGTTTGACAGAAAAGTCAGAAGAACAAATGACAATAGTATAAAAACTACAAACAATTTCAACACATTTTATCATTAGCACAGTAAAGTAATAAGTATTGCTGTGTGTGGTCTAGACAATGTGTTATTTTAAACACCTAGAGTGTATTCGCAGTACAACAGAACAACGTGGCCAGCACAAACTCAAAGACATCCAGCAGAGCATCACTCACTCATAACAACTCTGATTCAAACAGATCAAGGCAGATGTCTGATGAATCATACCCGTCTTAATCACCTCCATTTGTAGAGACTCAAGGTTGTAATTAAGTCTGTGTACATTTAAACATAGACAAAGTCCAGAAGCGTAACAGAACTGTAGCTTGAGCAGTAGGGAGCAATTCTACACCCAAACCCTTCATCAATTTCTCAGAAACAGACCACAAACCCATTCATTGTTTGGCATCTTGTCCACAATTAGGACATGATTTCTTCTCAGCTTCTTGTAGGTGTAAAAAGTCTCTTCTGCAACAGCAATGCTCTTGCCAAGCTTTAAAAAGAACAGTTCAGCTGAAATTAATGAAATCTTCTCACTCAACATTAGTTTTAGTCAACCCATTAGTCAACCCATCTAAAGTGCTATTCCATCGCATGGTTTCGAGGTATGGGTAATGTGTGTGTCTGCAGTTGTAGCCTGTGTTGGACCGGACACGGCAGCTGTTGAACTCCGGTGAAGAAAAAAAAAAAAGCTGTTATGTTAAACCCGCCCACCCAACCAATGGAGGCCAGCTTGGGTTGCCAGGTGTGTACAAAGCACTTGATCTGTGAGATCGTCACACCTCTAGTTTAGAGCAATTCAACCTTCTTTTTCCCCTCAAAGTACAAAATAATGTTTAGAATATAGTTCCTTTAAGTAGAAGCAACATCTGAATTTTGAACCACATTAGTTAAATAAAAATAAGATGCTAACAAATTTGTTTTAGATTAACATTGCCACATTTTCCTTTATGAAGTTTGACAACACCAAAAGAATATTGCAATTTTCACTAAAACACAATATTTTACACTTTTAAATGTTTTAGATGTAGAAAAAATTCCTAAAGCTACAACAATTTTACAATTGACAAGAATTTTATCCAAATAAGTTCAACATCTTCCAAACTTCAGAACAACTGTGTGTACAAAATACCTAGACATGAAAAAAATATGAAAAAAAAAAGAAAAATAAATCTCTAGTTTTGATAACGTTTCAGTTTTTTCAACATTTTTTACCAACAATTATTTCCCAAGTCTTCTTAAAAGAATATAACCTAAAAAGCAACAAAAGCTTTCTACATCTCTCACCTTGTGTAGAGGCAAAACCATGAACGCTCCGCCTCCGCTGGCTTCCACAATTAAGGCAACAAATTTGGGGTTAACTGCACAGAACGCGCTGTCCCATGTGACCCGGGACACCCTGATGTCATCATAGCACTGGTCATTCTTCACCGCCTGGCCGAACACATGCCGGAACTTACTCTGTCGTACAACCCGTTTGAACATATCTGCAAAGGAAAACAAGACAAGAATGATGAATGAAGCCGTCGTCACATGACACAAACGCTTGAGCGCTTTCACAGAGCAAAGCCTTGTACAGCATGTCTACACACATTCATTATTAGCTTATACTGACAAGCACATCAGCAAAAATCTGATTTGATCATTTGTGCACTTTAATCTGTAATTCAATGGTGTTTTCGACAGTTGTCTCAGTGTAAATAGCAGCTTTAGGGTGCGTGAACTGTGTTTTGACTTACTACTTTAAATATCATTTTCTGATGCTCCGTTTGTAATTTTATTGGCAGATTTAAATATTGTGGTAAGTGTGACCAGCCGTTATCGTTTTTGCAGATTCTGCTTTTACAGATTTTTTGCAGACAGAACATTATTTCTAAGAACTAATAATAGTAATAACAACAACAAATACTGTTATTATGTATTTTTTTTCCCTATTTTTGGCAATTCAAGATTCTTTTCTAAGAACTAATAATAGTAATAATAGTAGTAATAACAACAACAACTACAACAACAAGTATTGTAGGGCTAGACAATTAATCGAAAAGTGATCAAAATCGATATTCACAACCTATAATCGATCAAATTTTTCCAGAATGTATTTTTTTTTCCAATTATTTACTCCACTGCATGCGTGACGTGCGACCATGCTCTGTTAAGATGAGGCTGGTTTATACTTCTGCGGTCATCTCTGGTCAAGTAGGACGATGGACCCGTTCTTGAACCTTCCTTTGCACTACATTGATGATGATAAGCTGCGCCAGAGATGCAGAAAAACTTAGTAAATAAATAAAATAACTGTTCATTAATTGTAGTAAATTTAAAAATGTTCAATTAATCAAGATTTTGATTTGAGGCCAAATCGCCCAGCCCTACAATATTGCTAATATTATTTTTGCAAGATTCCAATTTTTTTTCAGATTTCTGCCAATTTAGGAATGTTTCTAAGGGCGCTTCACACTTTGTTCAATTGCCTGGACCATACCCAAGTTTGATTGTCCCCCTTGCCACCTTTTTGGGTGGTTTGTGTTCACACTGTATTTTTCCTTCTCAACCTCGGTGCGCTTGGTTCATCAAGCTGCTGTTGTGTGTACGACTGTTGCTAGGTGAAGGCCACAAAAGCAAAGCATCAACACCTAAAGATGTCTGTACAACGCATTTGTTCTGCTTTTACTGAATCTTTTGGTTTTGGACATACAGAAAGAGACTCGCGTCTGTTGGCCGCAAAAATATTATAAACATTCATAACATCCCACAATGACTGCAGAAGCTGTTTTTGGAGGAGACCATTAAACATCATCACTGTGTTTGCTCTGGCACAGTCCTGCTTGTCACAAAGGAACAGTACGTGATCTCACATATTCGCACGCACGCACGCACACACAAGTGAACGTTATAAAAACGATAGTTTTTTGTGAAGTTGGTGGTTCCAGAGTTTGTACCCCAGACCACCTCTTTCAGGCGAACTTTGGTACGGTTTGTGGGTGTGCACCCAAGTTAGTCTCAACAACACTGGTCAGGTCAGTCATGTGAAAAAAAAAAAAAAAACTAATAATAAAAAAAATTAATAAAAATATATAAAAATAAATGAATAAAACACAGATTCCTGACCTGTCAATTGGTGTATCTCTATATGTATTCTTAAAAACGCACAGTAGCGTTTGCACCTTAAAGTCAATAATTATCAGAGCACAACAGGCACTTTAAAAAGACAGTGACTGATAAAACTGTTATACATTTGCATAATTTCAGTGTTCCACGTAAAACAATGAAATATAATTTAATTTAAGTGAACCTAAAGCAAGTTTAATGTAGGACAAGCTTGATTATAAAGCACCAGATGGGTTCACTATTGCGAATGTGGGGGGAAAAACTGAATAAATGCCCAATCAGAGCATATTACTCACCCCACTTCACACAGCAAACTCCACATGAGCATCAACACATCACATCAGTTTCTACGCTATCTGTTTCAGCTTGTCTTGCTTTAGTTCTAAAACAAACCTGAATTACGAGAACATTCTGTCTTCATGCCATTTCCTAATGAAAACAACTGAGGCCCAAGTAAAACAGCAGAAACTCAAGGGCTGGATCAAGTCAAACTGTCAATGAAACAGACAAGAATAAATGGAAAATATAACCCTCTTTGCTTGGGGGATCAGCAACAAAATGCTTAAGCAAATTATGTAGTTTCAGATTCAGGTTCAGATCGGCACAGTTCGTCTGTATACTGTCACTCTAGTCTGATGGTGAAGTATTTGAAGGTAGTAGTGTCTTATATGGCATTGACTTTATATATCTTTTTTTCCCTGAGGCCAAAAGATTATTTTTCTGGCTGACCAACTGAAATGATTTTTATTTACCCACCGTCAGGTTCAATATCATTTAACAAACATGTCAGTAGACAAAGTGTATGTCCTGAAAATAACTGATTTTTTTTTGCTTGCATAAATGCATTTCTTTTATTTCAGCTACATTTATTCACTCTGGGAATCATTTCTAATTTTCATTTTGTTTATATCAATGCATTAAATGATTTTAAAATTGTTCTAAAAATATAATAAAACAATGTAGACACAAAAAAGTAGCAAATTACAAAAATCACATCAAATAAAAGCTTTAAAAATTAAATAAATAAAATACAAAGTTCCAAACCAATTTAAACAACTTACGAAATTCTACGTTTCAAAAACAATTTCTAAAATAACACTTTTGTAAATGAATACACATAGTATTTTACAAAAATTCATATACAAAAAGGGCACATGATATTAAAACCCAATCTATCTATGCACCTATTCTAGATGTGTGATTTATTTACCAGCCTCAGATTTCATTCATTATTCTTTGTCTTTGTATATGAAATGTATATGTCTATACTGGAAGTTGCACCAACTAGTCGACTTTAATGCTCTGCCATGATGCTTTTTGATTGATGTTGACTAGTCGTGCTGAGCAGATCACGTAGTTTGACCTAAACTATATGGCTGAACTATATCGGATTATTTAAATTAACTTTTAAAATGTTTTTTTTTTTTCTTCAGCGTCAAAGATTCATGTGCACTTTAAATCATCAAACACATGCCAGTTAGGTCACTCCATGCAAATGTAGCGTGTGTAAATATCATTCCCGGTGAAGATGTGCAGTGAGGAGACGTCTGATAACCATGATGAGCCAATAACTGCAAAAAATGCCCAACTCAAGCAGGATTTAGAGCAGCTTTCTAGCGCACACCATCATATCGGTAAAATATGCATCTGAACAAGTCTCTGACAGTGTAATAAGGCTTTACGTTATAGCCTTTGTCTGTTGTGCATAACATTGTTATGAATAACTTCACATTAATCTGTGTGCAAAGACTGTATGCCAGGTAGGGCTGTGCCGATAGACGATGCCATCGTCCATTGCTGATGGCAGACAAACTTCACGATGCTGAGCCGGCATCGCAATCCATCGCCCCACCCCACATTTATATTGATATATAACTTATTATTTGCATGTCATCTTAATAGCAATAACGGTATTTTTATGAGCTGTGTTAAATGTTACATATAGCTGCCGCTTGCACAGCTGACAGCATCGTGAGGATTAAATGAAGGATTATACAGTTCCTCTCGCGCTTAAAATGTGTAGATTCAGTGGCAAACGCTGTTACCTGCAACAGACTTTACAGTGAATGGCTTTAGTTATTTTCATAGCGGACTTGAAGCCACTGGACATCCACTCTTGGAAAAGTGTAAATGGTGGATTAACATTCAGCTCATGATCACTAATAAGATGTGCCATTATTAGCAAATCTGTAAGTGTTATTTTCATTCTGTCATCTTCCGCGCTTCACATTTTCACAGTTGTATATCCTGTCATCTGAAGGCAGAAGGCATTGACTGAGTGATTGACAGCTGATATCAACCAATCATTCACGTTCAGTTCTAGAGCAGTGAGCCAATAAGAAGAGGACAATGGCGGGGCAAGCATTGCGGGCTTTTTTACTTCAGCAAGTTCACATAACAACTGTTTTAATCTGTTCCTGAGTGCTGCGTTTGGCGTTTTTAGGTGCAAAGATGCATTCTGCATAAATGTCCCCTAAATCTGCGCACGTGGTGAGGATTTTGCAGTGAAAACAATGAAAATGTATGCACTAAAGTGAACTCTAACCGAACTCTCATTTCCTCCACCAGCTGTGGGAAAAGCCATTAGAACGACACCGATCACTGTGCCTATTCATGCCAGAGTCCCACTGAAAAAAGTGACTGACAGGTGGTCATTTGTTTGTAACTGTTTATTTATGGTTTGGTTATTGGTAAAGTAAAAACCATGTGGGTCAGGTAGTGAAAACGGTAGGCTACGACAGCGATGGCATCGTCCATAAAAAGGTTTCATATTAGACATTGTTCGATGCCAAATTCAATTCGCCTTTATTTGTATAGCGCTTTTTCAATGTAGATTGTGTCAAAGCAGCCTCACATAAAAGATCATAGTAAATTGAAACAGTGTAGTTCAGTTTAGTTCAGTTCAGTGTGGTTTATTAATCACTACTGAGAATCCAAACACTGAAGAGCAAATCCATCGATGCGCAGCTCTACAGATCCCGAAACATGCAAGCCAGTGGCGACAGCAGCAAGGAAAAAAAACTTCACCAATTGGCTAAAGTGAAGAAAAAAAAAAAACAAGAGAAACCAGGCTCCGATGGGCAAGACCACTTCTCCACTGGCCAAACGTCTTGTGCAAAGCTACAGTCAAGGCACCGGAGACAGGAAGCTGGACCTCAGCGAAGACTCAGTCCCTGTAGCGTCACAGGAATCAGTCTCATGTTCTCCACTCCGCAAATTGGTCAACATCGCCCAACCCAAATGTCAGGGATGTCAAACTCAATTCCTGGAGCGCCGCAACCCTGCACAGTTTAGTTCCAACCCTAATTAAACACACCTGATCAAACTAATTGAGTCATTCAGGCTTGTTTGACACCTACAGGTAAGCGTGTTGGAACTAAACTGTGCAGGGCTGCGGCCCTCCAGGAATTGAGTTTGACATCCCTGCTGTATGCAATACTTCTGCACTAAAATATCCGTTATTGTTACATTCTCATTAGAACGTGCTACAATCAATGTGTTGACTGCATTTATTAAGCAGTGAAATTAGCCCGGGTGCTAATGTTGGATTATTTAAAAAAAAAATGAGTGTTGACAGTGCATTTGTTTTGCACTAAAATCAGTCAATGGTTATGTTGCATAGTTTTTGCAATGTGTTATGAGCTGTCAAACAGCATGTAAAAATATTTTTCTTCTACAAAAAAAAATATATTTTTTTAAAAATCGCAAATTGTAACATCTTGCAAAACATTTGCATCTTGTGTTTTATTGATGTCACCATCGACTAGTCAATGTCAACTTGACTTTGATAACATAAAAGCCGACTTCCAAAAATCTAAAGTCATTCAACCCCAAATGTATACATAAATATTAGAAAATAGTTCTTAAAAATGTGTAGAAAAAAAGTATAATTTGCATCTATTTAACAGAAGCACATAGGAAGGAACACAAAAATTGAGTAATCAAATTAAATCAAAATGAGAGAGAGAAAGAAAGATTCCCTCTCTTCTTATTTTGCTCGATTAACATTGAATGACAACAATTTTCTATGGCAAGACCTCAATCGCAATGAGGAGAACTGAATTTGTGAGATAGAAAGCATTTCTGAACACGCAACACACTGAAACTTACAGCAGATGAGCTACAGCAGCAGAAAAACACACAAATAAAGAAAAGCCACTCCTGTCCGATAAGAACAGCTTTTTGTTTTCCCTGGGAATCGAACCCATGCTCTTCTGTTTGTAATGATAGATGTATTATAGTTCAATAGTGAAGCATGCAGGACGGGTCTCCTGAGGCCGTTGGAGCAGCAGGGGGAATGAGGTCAGAAAATCTGTGGGTGGGTGTGTCAGTTTGACAAAGACAGAAATGTGCACTTTGACTCCTGATAATACGACGTAAAAAGATAACAGGTTTTACACCAATCACATGCTACAAATTCTGTCAACAATTCACCTCACACACAGGATCTTTACAGACATATTAACTCCCATACAGCATTACTAATATACATGTACACATTCTTATGCCTTCATTTGACAGTTCACTGTTAAACTGACATCAATCTGCTGTGCTGCATGCTGAACATGTAATAGAATACGTTTTACATTCTAGATTCTAATCCAACTACTTTTGTCCTTTTGAAATAGAATGGCAACTTCTGTTAATGCATTTGTTTTCATTTATTCACCATTTGTAAACTGATGTTCCTGATTAATTTTAGAAATACATTTGTTTAAAATTTATACACACTGAATTTCAATTTAAGGATGGATTGTTTCAACCGATTTAAAATAATAATAATAAATGAAAAACTGAAGTTTTATTTTATGTAGTAAAACTTTTAAAAACTGAAATCAACATCTACATTTAAAACAGAGGCTTTTTTCCCACAGATAAGCTTTTTACATGTATAAAATTTCAGCATGACATGTAAAAACATTTTTTAAATAGTTTAAAATATTTTAAATGCTTATTTCTAACTTAAGGCATTTTTTAGACTAGGACAGTGCAAAATGAGACAGGAAATGATAAGTAGCAGAGCGCTGGGATCAGGAAATGACAAGCTCGAACTCGGGTGACCCATATATCAGCTGCCATTCTTGAAATACCAGAACATGTCTTTTAAATAAAAATAATGTACATCCAGTCAGTTGTTTTCATGGAATAAAGCGTGGCAGGTTTATCAGCAGTTGTAAAGGACTTTATTCTGCAAGGAAAAACTGGCTGGATGTACATTATTCAGTTTATTACAGCTACTTGGATCAGAAGTAAAAGATTGCTCGAATAAGCTGTAAAATACTGTTAACTCTTTAAAAAAAACAACAACAACAACAACAAATGGCTGGATCGAGCCTACACTAACCTAGTATTATTATAATAGAAAAGATGGACCCCCCCAAAAAATGTCAGGAACAAAGAACTGACAGATAATTGTAGTTTTTTTTCTTCCTACTAAAGGTCAAAATTATTTGTAGTCCAAGGGGGAAGTCCTTGCTATTAGTCTAATTGAGTCTTATAAAGAAATAACACCTTGGAATGGAGAGCCACTGAATAAACTCTCTATGGTGCATGAAGCTACATTAAACATATTTAAAGTAGGGATGTCCCGATCAGGTTTTTTTATTTTTGCCCTCGAGCTAGTCATTTGATTTCGAGCATATTCCGATACCAAAACACCCGATACTTCCATAATTCATAAATAAAAAATAAATAAATAAAAAAAAAAAGAATAAAGAAGATTGAAGAAACAGATCCAGGATTTCTCTTATTTTTTTATTTAATTCACCTTTTTAACATTTAACAACTCTGTTAACAAACAGCACTTATGTGAGGTAGCTTGAACAATCAAGTAAATAACATAAATTTTTCACTTTTGGACTTACGTGCAAGAATAAATATAAAACTAATTTTATATAAAAACAAACAGCACCTCAACTTAAAATACCCAACAGGCAATCCCAAGTTTGCATATCTCAGTTTGCTATGGCAACGTTGTCATGAACTATATAATACGGACAGCAGACATACTCGCGATTTCTGATTCAAGCTGCTTCCGTGTTCTGCTTTGCCGGCATTTAACTAATAGTGTCTCTACTACAAAGTGATGTCATGCTGCATGTGTTGCTGTTTCTGTGTGAAGACAAGAAAGAGATCTAAGGGTGCTTTCACACCTGTGAATCGATTCAGTTGTTCCGAAACAGAAATTACAAATGTTACATTGTTGCTCTTTGCTCTTGGAGCGGTTCGCTTTCACACTGCAAAGTTTCTAATCGGACCAAAAGAGCTAAAACAAGTCACGTGTGAGTAAACTCTCCTTACATTGGTGAGAGTGTCAGGGTTTATTTTGCAGCGTCCCACTCAGCTGTCAAGAGAGTTTGGTGGTGATTGACAGGGTGCGCGCGCGACGTGTATGAGGAGAGATGCAGTGGGGAGAGGTGAGAAGGGTGTGCGACGATGCCTATTTGAGGACCGGGAGGGAGACGCGAGATTACCGGGAGATCATTACTCGTTTGCGGGCATCCGGAGACTCGCGAAACTTCCCACCCTACTCATAATTCTCTCTTCATATAGCCATATGCCTATTACATATCCATAAAACACTGTGCAATCAAACCGCTCCAGGGTTCGTTTCAATCGAGCCAAGACCACCTTACTCAGGCGGTCTTGTAGTGATTACTTTGGTGCGGAACAGAGCGTGATTGCCCTGTTCACATATGCCGAACAAACCGCGCTAACTGGGCAAACGAGACAGGTTCCGAAACAAAACTGTAGGTGTGAAAGCACCCTAACTCTGTGCCACTGCAAAAATATAGACGTGTTTCAAAAAAAAAAAAAAAAAAAAGAGAATAACACACACACACACACACACACGCACGCACGCACATAATCGATTCCTGATCGCGTGGTAATGTCCGATTCTGATAGAGTCTGAAACCACAGGATTGGGAGCATTTTCCGACCACGTGATCAGATCTGGACATCCCTACGTTAAAGGCAGATTTGAAATCAATTACATACATTGACTGCGTTTGTTATATGACAACATAAACACAAAACATCAATGTAAAAAATGTAATCAGTAATGATGCTCCAGCTGCATATACAAAAGCGCACGGACTTCGATTTTCTAAAAGACTTCCATCACAGTGGACATCAAACATATTTGGCAAGAATATATTTGGCTTTATTTTGTTAACTTAGGTTCAAGTTGTAATTGTTTAATTGTTAAAAACTGACTAAAATTAAGAAATGGTCCACTGTACAATTGAGAGGCATCATCTTTAGAGGTTTTTAGGTCACAGTTAGGCATGGACTGGTTTAAGATTCTGACGGTATGATAACCTTTTATAAAAATATCACGGTTTAAAAGTTTGACAGGATTGGGATTATTGCTCTTAAATATATTCTTTTTAATTGTTTGTGTAAAAATAAGAATTCTGTATGTTTCATCACATCAAACTTAATCAAAAATTGTATTGATAGTCTTAAAAGTCTTATCACAGGGCAAAACTTAATTTAATTAAACATAATTTTCTGTAATAATCAGTGGAATTTTTTTTACTTGCCCAACAACCAAACTCTAGTTATATACATATATATTTTTATAAGCACAACCTTTCTTAAAAAAAAAAAAAAAAAAGTTATAAAAGCTATATTAAACAAAATGTATGCACAAAATAAATGACATTTTTTTAAATGTAATTTTGTTTCCTAATGTTCAATAATATATTTTCTGAATTCTGCGGTTTAAATGAAGGTTAATATTTATTTTGAGGGTAACTACACCTTTAACTTCTAGATTATTTTAAAATGCAATATATTAAAAAAAAAAAAAAAAAAAACAGTACTTTTTTTGGTGTCATTTATTTAACCGACCCTCACAATGCGATACTAATCTAAAAGTCTTCTGAAAAACCAAAACAGAATATTTTTCACAAATGCAATGTAGCATAAACATAATTTAATTTCAGACAATCAGAATGTCTCATTAAAAGCTATAATAAACAACATTTATGCACAACAAATTAATGCCTAAAAACATGAACATATAGAAAACCTGCAAACAAATGTTAATGTAAGGAAGACAATCAAACCATATTGCTAAATAGTAAATAAATGTTAATTTTGTTCAACGTTTTTTTTTTTTATTTTGATGGATTTGTTGGTTGTACTGATTGGCTATAGCTTTACATGGACGATTAGTGAAAATTATGACCCGTTTAAAAGTATTTAAGACCCACAACAGCAAATTTCAGTGATTAAAATAAATAAATAAATTTAAGACATTTTAAAGACCCCTTAGACACCCTGAAAAACTAAAACTTGTTTGCCCTTTGAACACAATGCATTTTATTTTGAGAAACATTAAAATATTTTGGAGCAGTAAACATGTCAGGCTGCTCTCATCATTAGTTTTAAAAAAACACAGATTTCTTTACAATTAAAAATGGCATCTTTGTATATTTTTTTCTGCTGGCGATACAGTTTTCCTAAAAAGCTAAAAAAAGTAAACAAAAAATCTTACACATACCTTAGGAACGGTAAAGCCGAAAATGTTGACAGTTTTAAAACCTTGACTTTTCCAAACCGGTAAACCGCGGTATACCTTGAAAACGGTTATTGTCACATACCTAGTCACATCATAATTCAACGTACTCTAAGAAATGTTTGTTGTAGAATATTTTTCATTTAATGACTGTACTTATCCATGTCATTTGAATATCATTGATACTTGAAGCACTTTGGGCAATTCAACTTACAGTTAAATGTGCTACAAAGAAGTTGAAATGTTTAAAAAGGGCAAATTTTACATATACACCATATACATTCAGTACAACATTTAACAGGCAGTTTAGACTACCAATTCGTAACTGCACCTGTACAGGCAAAACAATACATTAAGTAAAAAAAGTTTTTTTCGGTGAATTTAAAAAAAAGTCCACAGTTCAACTTTTAAACAATAAAAGATACCCTGAGGGCTGCAGGTACCTTCTTGTGGTCGAATCTGGCGTCACAGTTCCTCCATGAGCACAGAGAACTTCTACTCTACTGTCAGTGGCTCCTTCAGCCAGAGGACTCGAAATACCACACACACACACCACACCAACTCCACTGCTGCTGTTTCCTCATTCTCAGCGCTCGTTTCTCATTAGCTGCCAAGATCAAGCGCCTGAAGGTAACGTGCGTTCAGAGTAAACCGTAATATCCACACCAATAGGACAAGACAACCAAAGGAACTAAAGAGATTTGTTTGAGCAGCAGAGATGACTCTTCATAACATACTCCCTAAAAATCAGCTTTGGGTTCATCAAGTAGTGATTTGTGCAAATAAGGATGTACTGGAATATTCGCACAGAAGTCATTGTTGTACTATTTATCTTCTCAGTTACCGCTTTGTTAATTAAAGCAGCTAATGAAATGAGTCAACAGGGAAGATAAGAACCAGCTTTATCTTGCAAGTACAATGGGCTTGAATGGCAGTTTATGCTAATCGAATAGCTTACTAACTGAAAGCTGAATTTTATTATTTGTAGCTAAGGATATCATTTTCTGTGTATGAATAGTTGATTTAATTATTTGTATTTATTTGTGAATATAATATATTGAATGTTACGATTCAGATAAGGTTAAAAAAGGTCATTTAATTAAAAAAATTAATAAAATGTCAGAAAAAAATCCCTTTATTCATTCAGCACTAAATATTAAAAATAATTAAAAAAAAAACAAATGATAAAATGCTTAAAAAGAGCAACAACGTTTAAAAGAACAAGAAAAGTTCAAAGGTGAAAAAAAAGCTAAAAAAATATGGACCAACCCAAAGGCCGGGGTAAAAAAAAAAAGAAAAGAAAAACAGTGAAATTAACGTCGTGTTTCATCATTTTATCTTGTTTTATTCAAAATAAATTATTTAAGCTGAAAATAAAACAAACGTGGAACAATTAAAAATAAATACAAGTGTAAAATATATATGCAATCAGCTATTATCGATGCATTGACGATGCTTTCCATACACAAATTTGTGTTTTACTTCACAGCACCACAGTTCTTGTATTAAAAAATCATAATTTATAAATCTATCTATATATTTTTTGCAATACACAAGCAATTTGACGTACATGCACAGAGCAACATGAGCATTTAAAGTAAATAAACAAACGTAAATATTATCCCGATTGATTTGAGCATTGTTGCGAGTTGTTAAACAGCTATTATTGGCCACACGCTCAACAGAAAGGGCTGTGATTGGCTTGAACGCTTTGGCGCTGTTCAACGATAAGTGACAAACGGCAGTGGCGATCATAGCTGATCCATAATAGATGAGGGGGAGAAAACTCGCTTTGCAGACATGCTCGTATCTGGATCCACAACTATCGCTGTAACAGCCGAGAGAAGAGGAAACGTTACCTCACGCCAGCTGGTCCAAGGTCCACAGTGAGAGAGAGAGCAAGAGAAAGAGAAGCAGAAATGGAAATTACATCTTTCGTTTTCTGCATGAAATAAAAGCTTCTGCTGTACCTTCAGTGTTACTGAAAGACAGTGTGCAGTTTCTGCGTTTTTAAGTAGTTGGAGCGTTTTAATTACTCACGGTCACTTCCTTTGCCAGAGTAAGCTACCGTGACATAGTGCATAGGAGATTAATGTCGTCACTAAGTAAAAGAACAGTTAGGACTTATTACTGAACCGATACCGAATTGTCCGCATCTGCATTATAGTGCACCAAAGAAAAAATTAATTTTTACAGTAACTCTGTAACTAGTTGTTATCTTTACAAAAATTCAAAAAGAACTAATTTTAAGCCAATTGACAGAAAAAAAATCTGCATATTCCACCTTTTTAACAGTGTAATAAATAGGTTTATGTTTTTAAACACTGCCATAACTCTTTTGAACCGTGTTATATGCACTTTTATTTTATACTTTATTTTTTATTAACCAAAGTTTCAGTTAAAGAATGATGTGCAAAACCTTGTGCAATACACAGTCACTTAAAACTAGGGATGTTCCGATACCATTTTCCCTTCCAGATACAAATTCACTTCGCTACACAGGTTTGCACTGGCTGCCAGTTGCTGCTCGCATCAAATTCAAAGCTCTGATGTTTGCTTAAAAAGCGACTTCTGGCTGTGCCCCTTCTTATCTGCTCTCACTTCTGCAGATCTATGTGCCCTCCAGATTCTTGCGTTCAGTGAATGAATGTCGCCTCATGGTTCCATCCCAAAGAGGGAAGAAATCACTTTCCCGAACTCTCGCTTTCAATCTGCCCAGTTGGTGGAATGAACTCCCTAACTGCATCAGAACGGCAGTCACTCGCTGTCTTCAAAAACGACTAAAAACTCAACTATTTAGTCCCCACTTTCCTTCCTAATGTGCAATTCCCTCTCTGACTCCACCGCTAACTGTATTACAAAAAATAAATAAATTAATTAATTAAAAATTACTAATGGTTTTGCGTCTTACACTTTACATACCTGAAACTTGCCTACAGCACTTATTCTTTGTTGCTCTTATAGTTGTGTAAATTGCTTCCTTGTCTTCATTTGTAAATCGCTTTGGATAAAAGCGTCTGCTAAATGAGTAAATGTAAATTCCAATACCTGAGCTCAGGGTCTCGGCCGAAACAGAGTTCTGAACTGATATCGAAGTGTGTGTATCTGTAAAAACAGTAGTGTATACTTCTACTAGCCCTGTATAAATTGACATAATTTATAGTGAGTTTCAGACTTAACCATTAATATTGACATGTTTATTATCAGACATTGAACAGTAATATTGTTTAATGTACTTTACTGAAACAAGTTCAGCCACAAATCAAAAACTGTAAACTGAAAGTACAAAGAAAACTATTGTTAAAAATTCATATGAATAAAATAGAAAAATGGGCGTCAAGGTGGCGTAGTGATCGCCTCACAGCAAGGTCACTGGTTCAAGCCTTGGGTGGGTCAGCTGGCATTTCTGTGTGGAGTTTGCATGTTCTCCCCGTGTTCGAGTGGGTTTCCCCCACATGCGGTATAAGTGAATTGGATAAATTGGATAAATTGTCCGTAGTGAATGAGTGTGTATGGATGTTTCCCAGTGATGGGTTGCAGCTGGAAGGGCATTTGCTGCGTAAAACATATACTGGATAAGTTGGTGGTTATTCCGCTGTGGCGACCCCTGATTAATAAAGAGACTAATCCAAAAAGAAAATGGATTAATAAATAAATATAAAAAATAACCTAAAAAAATAACCTCTTTGAAACCTAATATTCAGCAACATTTTTTTTTTAATAAAATACTGCATTATCCTTTTCTTCATCACTACTCTAACCAGTGATTGTTGTGGCAATAATGCACAAGTTCCTGTGTTTGCATTCAGAGCAGCAAAAAAAGTAGACATTAGTCTCCTTTAAAAAGATGGTATCAGATGAGTTTATGGTTTCAAATACTCTCTGCAAGTATTTCCGATACTAGTATAAGTATCGGTACAACTCTACTTAAAATTCATGTAAAATGCAGTATCACCTTGTGGTGGTAATCCGAGACACTGCTCGCTGCAGAGCCAATTGGGCTCCAATGAAGAGGAGCTCAAACTCCTCCTCCTATAAGCTGTTTTAATGCGTACACCCACCCCACCCCACCCCTAACCCCAACCCTCAGTGACATCACTTGTAGAAGAGGTCCAAGGAAGGAGGAGCTGAAGCTCAGCTCTGCCCAAGTGGCTCTGCAGTGAGCACCACTTGGGTAATCCTGTGACTAACCCAAATTACAATATCAACTTTTTTGACAACTTCTGATAATCAGACTCCAGAGCATTTTCAGATAAAACCAAGGACTAGTTCGCAAAACCATATGTTTAAAAAAAAAAAAAAAAAAAGCCCCTTGTAGGGCTTGAGTAAAAGATACAAGTCAATTGAGAATGTGGCAAGCAGTTTAGTTATGAGCAATTACATTTTGGGCCACTGTAGAATCATCCAGATGGGGTGGATACTACCATTTGGCAAAGTTTCAAGTCTCTACGAAGGATAGGAAGTGACGAGAAAATCACATGCATACCTCACCTGTCTCAGTATGCTTTTCATTTTCAAGCCTCTGCAAAGATTCTGTCAAACATTCACCTTGGCCTGTAGCAACATTACACTCGCATGAGCTTTCAGACACTCTGCCTGCATTCTCTTGTCTGTTTTAATCACTACATCATTTCTGTGATATCAAACAAACTAAACAAATTCCAAAGAGAAAGGTCTAAGAGCATGTGTAAAGCAATACCTCATCACTGTGACATTGATCATTCACCACACCTTAAAATCAAGATAAAAATCAAAGCCTACACAATAGTGAATGGCAGCTTCATGCTCCCTCTACACCAGAAGCAAGTACCCTAATCTTCAAAACTGCTATTGTAGACACAAGTAGAGATGGATGTGTAATAGATTTATAATAATGCTACATAAAGTGATGATCAGAATATATTACTGTGCCAAAAGGACAACCTCGCATAAACAGCTCTGGAAGACATCTAGAATGGTGTTCTTGATAAAAAAAAAAATGCAATGAAGACTGGAGTGAACCCCAAGTAACCCTTCGTAAAAGGAATTTGAGTTCAAATGATGGCTGTAGGCTACGTACAGTGACCCAAAGAAATCCTGATCAACCCTGCTAACTGTTAATTAGACCAGATCCTCAAATTCTATCAGAACACTGAGGTGTTAAATCATTAAATCTAATCTAACTGCAGGGCCTGGCTTAATGGCGTATTGAGCAGATTTATTGTGTAATGTACTAGTCATGCAATCAAACGGTATGTAATATCAGGGCAGCAGCAGCACAGGTAAGTCCAGAAAAAAAATGCTGTTGAAACGAGAGGAATAATAACTGACAACTAGACAATATATATAAATTATTTAAATTCAATTCTAAAAAGTATCATTGTAAATGCTACTAATGATTCCAGGTATAAGAATACTATACAGTAGTATGACAAATAAATATATATTTTTTATTTTTGCCATAGGTGTTTTTAACAGTGTTGTTAATTATTAGTGTTTTAACACTGGAACTACCAGAATTCTTTAACTAATACAATTACCATAAGCGCACATTAGGGCTGTGCAATTAATTGACTATTAAAACCTATATTTTAACCTGCTTTTATTCTAATCAAAATAAAACAAATAAGCTTTTCTGAAGAAAAAAATATATTATAGGAAATACTGTGAAAAATTCCTTGCTGTTAAAACCATTTGGGAAATGTTTACAAAAAACATCCACAGGAAGGCTAATAATTTGACTTCAACTGTAATCGTTTTGAAAAGTCGTGATTACAATTTTGACCAAAATAATCATGATTATGCCCTAGCAGACATTGATCATTCTCATAGAAGACGCCATTTTGTCACGTCATATTTACATTCAAATGTTCTATTAAAAAAATATTACACATAAGTGTCATCATATTTAAGTAATCACCCTAAAAATACAATCTTTTTGGTAATACACTATAAATGTATAGTTAGGCAATTAACATTAGACCACTAATCTCGTTTATTTACTTTTACCATCAGGGGAGAAGGCTTTTTTTTGCAGCACTGAATATGCTGTTCTGAAAGACATACCTGAAGAAAAGTTATGGTTTTGTAAACAGAAAGTTCTGTTTACATTTGCGTGAAGTTGCTAGGCATCAGAGTCAAGCATATTGGGGAACAACAGAAACTTAAAATGCATGTGGTGATTTTGACCACTACAGTTGATAAAAAAATGCCAATAAAATAGTTTTTTTAGGGAAAAACTTCATCCTTTTTACAAATTTAAGTGGACTGAACATAAAAAAATTAAGTTAACTTAATTAATTTGTGTTGGGAAGGAATTGTGTGGAAACTAACCTTTTTTTACAGTGAGAAATAATCTTTTTTGTTTTGTAATTTTAATCAAATAAAATGTTAAAAGGAAACATACACATTTAGTAAAACGAGGGAATTATAACTGTGGAGTAATGTTGTAAATAACGTTCAATTTTGTGCACAAATAGCTTCACTTGAGTGAATAATCAGAAGATTGCTTATTTAGGTTTGTAATAGTTCTGCTAAAGAAAAAGATAATTAATAAATAATAAATAAAATATATTCAGTGCTCAGCATAAGTACACACCATTTTGAAAATTTATATTTTGATCCATTTCTCAGTAAATATACACTGTAAAACCCAATAGTCAACTTTATCAAATGAAATGAGTGGAGTTTACTCAATATTTACTGAAAGTTAATTCTACTCATTTGAAGAGTTTTGAACTCAGTGTTGAAGGTAAGGAATTAATTAAATCCCCTTATTACTTCAGCTTAAATTAAGTTCACAGTACTCATACAGATTTGTTGCTATCTGTTTCTTTAAATGGTTTGAATTACATTAAAAATTTAAGTATTTTGGTGCATTTAAACAAAACAGATTTATTAAACAGATATATTTATTTAAATAATATTTTAGTCACCGAGCATATATAGAAATTGAAAGATAATACAATTAAATTCAAGCAAAATATTGCACTTTTTTTTGCTTCTCTTGATATTTCCTTTTTTTTTTTTTTTTTGTATTTTTCTAAAACATAAATTTGGGTGTATTCGTTTTTGGACCGTTATCGTAAGTTATTTTGTTAGACAAGCTTCAGATAAGCCTTCAGTACTGACTTATTTTATGTATATGCACTAATATAATATTGTATAGCTTCCTAATAGATTAATTTAAAACATAGATTTGTGAGGGATGTACTTGTATATGCTGAGCACTGTATATTAAATGTTTGTCCGTCTTCCACTTTGCCAGTGAAGATACATTTGATTTCATAAATGGATAAAGCCGCACTTGATTTGACTTGAAACCTGTTGACCTTGTCCTCAAATTGCTGACCAATATTCCCGCTGATGTTTAAGTCTTTTCGCCACACTGGCAAAATGGAATGTCACAAAACAGCTCTTTCGCAAACCAAAACAGAGATACTCGACTCAACATTAGCCTCTGCTAAGTGAAAGCTTGACATTCCAGTCACAAACGTATAGAGCGCCTGGCAAACATGTTGGGCACAGGTGAAAAAGAGAAAAGCGAGTGATAGCGAGAGGGAGGGAGAAAGAGAGGTGTGGTTTCTTGCAAGATTTGAATCAGCAGGTTTACGTAGTCATGTGGAGTTGGCTGTTTGAAGGCAGACTTTTGCTGTAGTCAAAGTAGAGCAAAGGATTCATTGCCAAGTAACACATGGTGAAATCCAGCCTGTATTTACCAACACTCATGCATCGCCTAGCAACACCGGCAAAATACCACAGTAGGAAAGAATGGGGGAAAAAAAGGTAAAACCAAAAAGAGAAGTAAATTTGGCCTTTTATGTACAAAACGTACAAGGCTGACGCTGAGACTCTCAAAGCAGTGCTCTCTGATGTGTTACTGGATCACGTTCAAATTATTCTCAGCCTAAAAAGGTTGTGATGCAAGGTCTATTTTAGCAGACAGGCCCATCACAATCACTCCAGCCCATATGACAAGCCAAACCATCATTTCTGAGGTTTGCCTTCTTCTGTTGAACATAAAAGACTGTATTAAAGTTGCTTTAATGCAACTTCAAAAGTCTTTTATGTTCTATAGAAGACAGTTAGACATACAGGTTTTAAATAACATGATATGAAGTTTCACAAACTAATTTCGAGAGGAGCACGTGATATGATTGACTGCAGCTGGCCACTCATCTACACTCATTAGCTAGCCAATCGGATCGATCCAAACTCACTATAAATAACCTAGCTAAGATCTACTCCCTTATCTTCATTTTCCGAAGAAACCCCCCATCCACCCCTTCTCCTCCTTTCCTCTTTTGCCGAGGGGAGCTCTCGAGAACACCTGACCTCGTACTCCCCTCACATGCTTTATGGACCTGGCGGGAGCCCTGGGCTCAACTATCTCCGAGCTCAGGGTTCTCTCCCGGGACAGCATGCTAAACCTGCTAACATGCTAACAAGTTGTCAAACAGTATCTAAGTGTGAACTCTTGAAATTTAAATATATCACGTTGTTCCAATATAAGCCTGTTTGTCTAATTTTCTTTTTTTTTTCTTCTTCTTCTTTCAAATATACAAGAAGTAAATGTCATCAAAAGCCGTGCGCATTAATGAACTGTGCAGTGATTTGTTGGCACCCTATACTAACACCGAGGAGAAGACACTGTTGAATGAAGTCTTTAGATTTGTTTTAGGTATTCTCACATCTTGAAAATGGTCTGTTTTGAGGATTTTATTCGTATTTTTCTTTGAATGATTTTGTAACCTTATCGTTTATGGAGGAAGAGGAAGCTCCATGATTTCATCTTATTTTGTATTCCAAGGGGTTTTGAACTACATGAGGGCAATTAATTTATAACAAAATTATATTTTTCGGGTGAAGTTTTTTGATTGACTCATTGACAGGCTTTTACTGCTTATTCACATGAGTAACAATTACACAGTGTGAACTATCAAAGACGTGATCTGAGAGATTGTTGCTTACACCAGTCAGATTTTGTCATGGTAAATATCTGTCAGCGATTCAAAATCATGCCGTGTGAAACATGTTCTGATTAAAAATATCATCGGTAATCATCTACAGCCAATGAGAGAGCAGCATCCACTAGTGTGGCTATCTGCAGGCCAGCGGGACAGTAGGGGAGAAGTTAAAAGGGCTTTTTTCAGCCTATTTGGACCAAATAAATAAAGAAAATACTATCAGAAATTTGGAAGAAGCACAGTGTGTGTTTGACATGTCATCTGAGCAACACCACAACCGGATCAAGAAAGAATTTTAAAGACTAATTGCTAATTCCCTTCAAAACCCAGATAAGCGAAATAAGAACTTTCTCTACCCCACTAAAGGCTTCTTTCTCATTATGTAGTTAATAACTAAAGATATAATATGTGACCTTGTGTTGTTTTCATGTCACTTCTCGTGTGTGTTTGGTTGTGAGACATAGTTGATGGCAATTCTTCCTATTGTAAAGTCATCCAGTGTGAACCCCGTCACTGATCCTGACGAGTAAACCCAGCAGCAACTCAAGTTCTAAATCTCTGTGCACTAGGGATGGGAAGATTAACCGATATGTATCGATACGCGGTCATGCGCGTGCACGATGCGAGTGCATCGGTTGAGCAGCAGAGGATGAATAAAATTTTGGAAGCAAATCGAGATGCATCGGTTTTTGCGAGATGCATCGGTTTTTCCGAGATACAGCTTATATTTTTAATATAGAATGTATTTTTTATTTATTAACAAGTGTTGTCAACCTGTTTTTGGCGCATAATTTTATCGACCTACATAAAGTAAGCCTTAGCAACGGATTTGCGGATGTGTACACTTACACTACAACTCAGTGTATCAGGTACACAATGTGAAAACGATAGTGACCGGTTATGTAAATGAAGTGATGTGTCGCGGACCTCTATTCTGCCGCCCTATGCGCGGATATAACTGAGGACGCGCGGGTGTCGCGGACCTCTATTCTTCCGCCCTATGCGCGGATATAACTGAGGACGCGCGGGTGTCGCGGACCTCTATTCTGCCGCCCTATGCGCGGATATAACTGAGGACGCGCGGGTGTCGCGGACCTCTATTCTTCCGCCCTATACGCGGATATAACTGAGGACGCGCGGGTGTCGCGGACCTCTATTCTTCCGCCCTATGCGCGGATATAACTGAGGACGCGCGGGTGTCGCGGACCTCTATTCTTCCGCCCTATGCGCGGATATAACTGAGGACGCGCGGGTGTCGCGGACCTCTATTCTGCTGCCCTATGCGCGGATATAACTTGGTGTTGCGGACGCCGCCCTCTCTATACTGCCGCACTAGGCGGGTTTAAACACCTCCTCCTGTTAATTTTTATTTAATTATAATAATAATAATATTATTAATAATGATAATGATAAAAATAATGGGTGTCACGGTGGCACAGTGGGTAGTTTGACCACCTCACAGCAAGAAGATTGCTGGTTTGTTATATTTTTATTAGCCTGTTGTTTACAGTGACAGTGATGTTTCAAAGCAACACTGCTAGTTCACCACCTTAAGTTTTGAATATTCAGTGGCAAAATATATCTTTGTAAAACTTGTTTTCATAGTTGAAAAGTTAAATCACAATTCTTGTTGTGCAATGCTCAACCTTTATGTTGAAAGAGTGCAAATATATACATTTATCATATATATTGCACTTATACATTCTGTTTATCTTGAAAATACTTCAATAATATGTGCTATATTATCTAAAATGGCCCTCTACTGTAAACTGACACTCTGGCTCTGAGAGAAAAGCCAGTTTGTAAAAAAAGTCTTGGTTTTGCTTGGTTAATAAATAATCAAACTCATTCAATGGCACAGCATCCTCTTTTACATCATCTCATAAACTTGATTTAATTAGTTAGTGCTGAATTATCGCATCGTATCGTGATATGGGTGTGAATCGTATCGTGTCGCATCGCAATATGTCACAAATGTATCGCTAATATATCGGATCGTATTCTTTGTATCGAGATGCGTATCGGATCGGCATTATAGCTTAGATGCCCAACCCTACTGTGCACAAAGCCTTTTTTTTTAAATACCGTACACGTAACCTTAAAATGTGCTCAAATGCAGTTTTTGCTTCAAGAAGCTCAGACCATCTTGAAATGAGATATTGAGGTTTTTCTTAAGCCAAGTTCAGACTGCAAGATTTTAAAAACACTGTATGACTATCTGGACTAGCATTTTGTTGCTGCTGTGTTTACACTGCAAGATGGATCGGCGACTTCCCTTCATCAGTTTCACACTGCAGGACTTTACAATAGGAAGAATTGCAGACAACTTTGTCTCAGTCTGCATACTACGGCTCACAACCAAACAAAAGCCAAGACAAGGGTGCTCCGGACTAATTTCCACAAGTTTTTTCCCCATTTCTTGGGTCCAAATAGACTTAAAAGAAGCACTTTTAACCAGGCATGGACGATAACCGTTTTCAAGGTATACCGCTGTTTGGAAAAGTCAAGGTTTTATATAAAAAATAAATAAATAAACAAAAAATCAAACATTTTCTGTTATACCTTCCCTAAGGTATGTGTACATTTTTTTTTGTAGTTTTTTTGTTTTTGTTTTTTAGGACAACAGTATGTCTAGCAGAAAAGATATCCAAAGATGCCACTTTAAATTGTAAAGAAATCTGTGTTTTTTTTTAACTAATGAAGACAGCAGAAGTCAATAATTTATTTTTAATATTTAGACTGACAGGTTTAATGCTCCCAAATATTTTAAATGTTTCACAAAATAAAGTATATTGTGTTCAAAGAGGGAAAAAAAGCTTGTTTTTTACCCAGACATTTAAAAAGAATATATGTTAGAGAAGTAATTGTCTGCAACTCATCTGAGATTTATTATGAATGCGTCTTTGATAGTTCACACTGTGTGATTGTCATTGACATGATCGAGTACCCATTTGCCTGTGATTGAGCATTTGTCTGTGATTTCTCAAAACCTGTCGGTGAGTCAAATTCGAGGCTAAAATGATGCAGTTTGAACTCAGCATAACACGTGTGCAAAACCGAAAATGGCCAACAATACAGCTGCTGTGGTTCAACCAAGTAAAATAAAAAAAAACTTGTGGTCTGCAATTCCAATATAGAGGTAAAAAAAGGGGGGAAACACAAGGAAAATTAAACAACCAACTTGCACATTTTTTAATCACAATGTTGTTGTTTTTTGTTTACATTCAGCTTACTTTATATTATTTATCAGGGAATACCAAAGCAGACTGAACCGCCAACTACTCGGGCATATGTTTTACCCAGTGGATGGCCTTCCATCCACAACCCAGTACTGGAAAACGCCCATACACTCTCACATTTACACACACTCATACACTACGACCAATTTGTGGTTTACTCTACTCACCTATAGCGCATAGTCTTTGGACTGTGGGGGAAACTGGAGCACCCAGAGAAAACCCATGTGAACACATGAAGAACATGCAAACACCAAATAGAAATGCCAACAGGCCCAGCTGGGACTCTAACCAGTGACCTTGCTGTGCTAACCACTGAGCCAAGAGCTAGCGTTTTGTTTACATTTTAGGACAATAAAAACTAAAAAAAAAATTGTTTTTATTGACCAGCATCAGAACAAAAAATGTGCAGTGCATCAGATTATAGTTGTCATTATGTATACAATTACCCTAAATCTCCTAGATAAGATAGTTTTCACAAAGTAAATGCTAACAATGGCTTAGTCACTTAAGTCATTGACAATGACACAGCCCACATTCTTGCTAGCATAAAACATGACAAGCTGTATCACACTAGCACACAATAGTCGTCTTGACACTTCAATGAGTCATAAAAGTCTGTCCAGATCATCCAACAGCCATTAAGACTGTTACATAATGCCATAAAACATCCATTTTTACAAATAGAGCCGCCTGTATAATTTTACCACAATCACCAGCTGAAAGGCTCGACATTGTTGTCAGTGCATGTGTTGAAGAATCTTATTCAGCAAGACATTGACTGGAATGAAAATGTCCTCTAAAAAAAGGCAACAATGGGAGTCTCTGAGCAGCGGAAAATGGGAAAGTATAATTGTGCCGATTCATTGCCAAGCAACACAATATCAATTCACAGCAAGATGATAGAGTAGCATTGAATAGAGTCACAAAAAATCATGCGTGAGAAATGTTCCACAGCACAAAGAGAGGGATAAAAGAATTAGTAGAGAATCAGATCCATGATTATCTGACCTTTAGTCCACCGAACATGGATTTGTTGGAAAAACAAATAGCAAATCATGCATCAAGCATAGAGGCTTATAAACGTTTCTAGCCATTAGGGTTGCATAATCTGGCCAAAAAGTATTGCGATGTTATCAAATAATACAATTTAAAAGCATAATGATGCTTTTTTAATATGAACAAAAAAGCATTTTTAAAGAAATTAAATTCACGCTGCTTGATAATATGGATAAAAGCCCTGACAGAAAACAGGTCAAACACAGTTCAAGTTCAGAAAAGTGATAACAGTCACTTAACCACTCAAATGAGTGCCATTTAATTGAATTTGATTCAAGCTCAAAAATGAGCACATGCTAAAATTCTTCAGCTTTGCCCTCACATTAAACCATGAATTTGCTAAGAGCTGGCACTGATGATGTCCATGAAAACACATTTACACAATAGAGCACAAATCCAACAAACAAGCCAAGATGCAGCTGTGATGCCTTTGAACAACACCAGAAAGTCAATGTTTACCTCAGTCTGTGCTTTTGTCAGCAAAAAAAGAAGAGCAGACGTTTACGAAAGGAGTTACAGAACATTTCCACAAAACACTGTCCTGTTAAAACATTCAACAAATCAGACAACAGCCAGAAAATACTGAGAGAATAGCCATTCTTAAATGTTTACAAAAGCCAATAAAGTCAATTTATTAAAAACTGGTATGAGACGATATGAAAATGCCAGTCAATACCATTAACCGATAAGATAATTCTTTATACCTGAAAGCTGATGATCGATATTAGGGATGCAATCAATATAGATTGATTATAGTCTGAGGGATAATCACGGTTTCACACTTCTCACGATTGTTATTCACTAATTCATTTCAAAACACTACTAGTTTAGAAAATCACAGGAGAACTCCTTATAATTTAAATATTTATTAATTGCTGCTCACTAACTAAATAATACAGCACAAAACTCCATTAAAAACAATCAATAGCGCATTTTTCTTTGAACTTAAAAATAAGTGAAATTTTTGTTTTGCCATTTAAACAAAAGCAATAATTTTTCCCACTCGCTTTCTGAGTCTTGTCTACCAAGTTCTTTCTTACACCCCTTTGATTGGTCACACACTCAACAGAAAGAGTGACACTGATAAACTGCAGCGGCAATCTTAACCATGATAGACATGGAGGTGAAAACTCTGCAGACACGCGCTCGTGTCTGTATCCAGAAGTATCGCTGTAACAGCCAAGAAGAGAGGAAAAGTCACGCCAGCAGGACAAATGGGCACAGTGAGAGAGAGAGAAATGGAGCTTGCTTCATTCTTTCAATCGCAGTGATATAGGGGCTTCTGCTGTAAGTGTCAGTTAAAGACTGCTCAGCAAACACACACACACTTAAATTGTGCACAGTTTCTGCGTTTTTAAGTAGTTGGAGCGTTGTAAATACTCGCGCTCGCCTCCCCTGCCATAGTAAGCAACGGCAACATAGCGCAAATGAGATAAATGGCGTGACTACATAACTGATTATGATTATAACTGAACCGATACCGAATTGTCTGCGTCTGCATCGCGGAGCACCAAAGAAACAATTTTGACACCCCTAGTATATTCCATGGAAATCATGAAGCTGATCGTTTCAGTTCTTGTCAGGTGACTCGGTGAGCTCGCACCAACTAGGTGCGCTAACTTTCAACTAGGGGCACCCGGAAAAGCTGCGCGCTTCCATTGAAAATAAACTTGCCCATGCAAATGATGCAATATGTGAACGGCCCTTAGTTTAATAGCCTCAGCCATAGTTAATCCAGTGTGCGTGCAAACTAGCCTCGGTGTACAAACTCAAAACTTCAAACTAGCGCACAGTTGGTGTAACCGTTAGGTGCTGCAGTTTTGACCTGTGCAGTGTTGAGAAGCCTTTACAATTAATTAACTGTGACAAATTAAACTGTGGTAAACAGTGAAATTGGGTAATCGCTGCATCCCTAATCAATATTCAGTCCGATATAGCAATCTTGATATAAATTTGTCTAAACCCGATTATTAATGAAGGAAATTGCAAACAATGCATCCGACGACTGATTTTATTTTAAATCCTTAAAAAAAATGACAGAAAACGTTTAAGGGGACCTATAGTGCAGAAATCCCTTTTATAAGAGCTTAAACACAGTTGTGCGGCAACAGTCTGTGAACATATCCAGTTGTAAAATCATAAAAATGTATTTATTTCATTTTTTATAATCACACTTGATAAAAACGGTCACAGAAACATTTTGATTGACATTCTCCCTTTGTACGTGTCATCAGAGGGGAAAAGCCCCGCCCACTGGTGACGATCTCGCCTTCATTAGCAGGTTTTTGAATCTGCCACTATGCTGACACATAACCATTTGTAGCTCTCTTTTGAAAAGTAGACTGGGAGCACAATCTTAATTGAATTTAAAGCGACAGTCACCAAAATGGCACAATTCGAATCAAAGCCTAACATGGGAAGTTTCAAAGAGTGATACAACATTTGCATGGTATTTTGAGCTGAAACCTCACATATATGCTTCTCATATACACATCATAGACTTATTTTACATCTTGGAAACAGGGGCATAGTACGTTCCCTTTAAAACCTTTTTTCCCCTAAAATAAACTACAAACTGCATTTCTGAAGTCCTCTTTTTTCATATGGTGAAAAACTCCCACATAGCCAATTTCACGTCTCCTTTTCAACCATAAACTCCACTGCAGCGCATGTGATGGCACAAACATGAAAGGTATTTTTACAGTAAATTTCTGGCAACCGCAGCTGCCATTTTCATGATGTAAATATTATCAGGATGTTTTTAGAGTAATGGATTTCTTCACCAATTGTGTTACAGATTACATGACTTCAGATCTAATTTATTGTGAAGAGTTGCTATTACTTTAAGCGACTATCATTATTTCCTGGCAGGTTAATGAGCACTGAAAGCCAGCTTACTGCCAAATCAAGCTTGACCATAAACCAATCTTTGTTTCCATGTTCATTACAAGCAAGTCTAGAGTAATGTCATGCATCCAGCAAGGCTTTCCTCCAACAGTGTGCAACTGTGTCCTTGTGTGTGCAAAACAATCTACCCGAAGTAGCCAAGCAACCCTGGCAAAGACACTGAGAATGTATTGCATTGTGAAGAAAAAATGCAAATACAATCTAATAAACATGCTGGTATACTTTGCCATCCTTGTGTTTTGGGTTAGACTGCTCAATCTTGGAAATGCACTAATGCATACAATTCCAGACAATGTCCAGAAAAAGGCTGCTGGACAGTTTTCCAAGGAATGCTGCAATGGGAACAATGAAGCAAGGAGGCTTTGCTCTCGCATTCCTCACCCATTAAAATCTGCGCAAATAATACCACAAAGAATCGAGGATGGAATTTACACGGTCGCACCAGCCATGTCAGTAGACTGCCTACATGAACAAAAGTGGTTACAGATGGCCAGAAGTGCTGTCATCCAAAACAAGCAGCGGTGAAAACAAGTTTGTTGGTCTAGGATCTTCAGCCGCATGGTATTAAGAAAACAAGACTAAGATGTTCGATTGTAACCCTTCTTCAAAATCAAAAGTTTGCAAGGTGGGTTACAGGGTCACAACCTGCTTCCTTTTGTCTTCCAAGAGAACAATTGGCTGCTGGCCTACAATACCATTTAACCATTTTCTGACACTTAAGTGGCTCCAAAGCGATGTTTTGTTATGCTTTGTTGACCACAAAAGAAAATAATCTTAAAATTTGGTAAACAGAATTGACCCCGTTGACTGTTGAATAGTACTGTCATGAGTAGGGTTGTAACGGTATGAATTTTTTACGGTATGATAATCGTCTAAAACAATACCACGGTTTGACGGTTTCGCGGTATACGGTATTACATAGTAATTCTCATAGCAAAGACCCTGAAAAGAATAAGAACACGTTTTCTGACTGAACAAAGGTTTTATTTCAACAAACTTTTGAAAGAACCATTTTAATAGAACTATAGAAGTCTTTTATAAAAATAAACTGAAAAATCTCCCATTTTAATAAATTAAATTAGAAGGAATAAACAAGCAGGGTCTTTTAAGATTAGACAAAAATAAACTTAAACTGTCCTTCCTTATAAGCAGGATAAATGGGAGACCAAAAGTGCAACACCAAGTTTATGGCTGTAAACATGTATTTAAAGCGTTGTTTTTTTCAGTCTAGGTTGTGATGAAGAAATGTAAGCATGTTGAGATTTTCAGGACTTAATCTTGACCGCTGAGGTGAGAGAATGTGTCCACTTGTACAATGAACAAATAAAAAAATAAGAAAATAATAAATAGTGTGTCAAAGTCCAAATAAGCATGGTGCAAATCCTCAGTAAAAAATAGATATAAATATTTACTATACTATAAATAGTTACATAACGAAACTAGATTCAATATGGAACATCCTTAGGTTTTATGTGCCAGCATGGATATGGTTGTCTGTGGATATGGATTTGGATATGGTTGTCTGCAATGCAGATAAACAGCTGCATCTTCATTTGTGTCTTTTGAAAACAGCAAGAGCAGCAGTTCGTCTTTGCTGTGTCACTATTTTGTCATGTTTCTGTGCTGCTGTGCATGCAAAAGTACTTAGTATGAGAATTATTTCATGCAAAACTTTTTTTTTTTTTTTTTGCGTTTTATTTAGCCGCGCATAAATGTATGCCTATCTCTCATTCCGTGTTGTTCAAAAAGCTCAGTGTTGGTCCACAAACAAAAGCGAAACCTATGCTTATTGGTTGTGATATAGCGAGTTTGAACCAATCTGGGCATGGAGGAGGGACAATGCATCAATGTATCATGTCTGATTTGTCCGGAGACACAGTGACGAGCGTTTCTTTGTCAAATCAGCGTTGTCAAATTTTGATGACGTAACCGCACTGATTCCGGAGCCTCTGAAAGTCCGCGAATGTTATGTGATACAGCACTGGAAAGCTGAGATTCTCTTCTTTATGCTAATCTTTGAATTGTATGAATCGGATCAGCGGATCAAAAGTTATTAAACATTTAAGAGCAATACTTATTTTTAGCCGCGGGCGGCTGTCTCGGTCTTTAAGGGTTAAAACCGTTGATATGCAATTGTTCATGGTATGATAATCGTGCCCGTTCAAATCGTGGTAAACCGTCATACCGGTATATTGTTACAACCCTAGTCATGAGTACCGGTTTCAAGGCAAACCGTGGGAAATTTTCTAATTGTTAGTATTATGGTTTTAAATTTATTATAATAAGTGAGTAGTAAATGACTATCGTGATTTTGAAAACTCTCTGTAAATCCTGTAACTATGCGATCAGATAATTGCGAAAGGCTGCAATTAATTGCATTTATTTATACAGTTTTAAAATGCTTATATATTTATATAGTTTGGCACACTATTGAGAACACAGAGATGAAGTTTTTCTTTGACAAAAAAATAAATAAATTCACAACTAGTACTACGCAGGGATCCGGGATCCATATCTGTCGTTTGTCACAAAATTGCATAATTATTACAAATTTTATTTATTGTCCATCCATTTTCAGATACAACACTTGGTGGGATGCCTTCTGTTTGTGTGACATTTATTTGAAACATTCATCGCTCATTTTAATGAAAATGATATTTTTGAGACTATTGATATATTGTCCTCATATATATTATAATGTCATAATATTTAAGAAATAAAGCTGCACGATTCTGGTTAAAATGAGAATCACGATTTTTTTTTTTTCCTTAAAATGATGATCATGATTTTCTCACAATTCTGTACATGTAAGATGAATGCTAATATGAGTAAGCTAATATTGTTTCTCAAACATGTGGTAAAACAACTACAACAATAATAGTAGTAAAATTAGGTCTATGTGTAGGTCTACTGCTGGTTAAATGCTACATATTGTATAGATTTGCGTTAGTGAACATTAACAGACTTACATATGACAGACTTAACAGACTTAAATATGTCCTGGTTGTTAATTCAGAGTTTTCCTAGAGATGGGTTGCGGCTGGAAGGGTATTCGCTGCGTAAAAACCTGCTGGATAAGTTGGCGGTTCATTCCACTGTGGCGACCCTGGATTAATAAAGGGACTAAGCCGACAAGAAAATGAATGAATGAATGGTAATTCAGAGTAAAGTGATTAAATCAGAATACAATTATTCATTATACTGATGTTGAATCATTATGTTTGAGACATTTGACAACATCATTGAACCATTTTTTCACTGATAAAACAAAACATTTGTCATTATCAGATTCCCTCCTGCATTATATTCAACATTATAGGCTAAAGTAGTTACTGACACTGTAAACGTCTATTTTCATGTACAACACTGTGTGTTCGCTATGAAGGTAAAAATATATCAAATGCTTGCTTATATATATATATATATATATATATATATATATATATATATATATATATATATATATATATATATATATATATATATATATATCAAACTTAAAGCGTTATGATCATTTAAATTGTGTGAGCTTTCGGTTTCAATTTCACTGCCAAGTGAGGCTCATGGCTGCCATCACTTAAGAAAAAAAAAAAAAAAAAACCTACATGCAAATCATACTACCCACGCAGCTCCCAAAACGATTGCTCTGTGCAACAAACTGAACGTTATTTATTACGTTTTCACCTGTTATTCACAGCCTATACAGGTTCTGTTCACTAAAGTAGACATCATTCCCATTAGTAAACAAACAGTGCGTCAGCTCACGTGTGATTTCGTGGCCACGAATACATCATTACATTAAGACAAAAATGACATTTTTGGGTGAATTATACCTTATAAATACAGTATGTGACAGTTTCGGAGGTGTCCATGTTTGCTGTTCATGTCGCAGTGAAGACTTGTGAATCTGCCTTTGCGCTTCTCTCCTGACCTTGAATGTATAATTGAATTGTAGAATAGCAGAATTAGGATTGCGTGTAGGCTTGAATCGAGATTGCAGTCTTTTTTCAATTAATCGTGCAGCCCTAATATGAAAGTGTCATACATTACTTCAAAATTCAAATTATCAAAAGAAAACAAACTCTTTGTGAAATCATTCTATGTCAATACTCTGAAGGACGACATTATCCAAATCACTAAATTGTCAACACAACTCACTGTCTCGCTGCATCTTGATCTAGTGATTGTCCACAGACCACAATGAATCACTCACAAATACAGCCCCATGTTCATCAACGTACCAAATAACCTTCCATAGAAAAATCAGTTTTGCATTTAATGCAAGTAGATCAAAACATTGCATAACACAACATGTCAGGCATGCAAATATTGCTGATAAAAATAACCAGAGGTTTGTTTGCTCATCTTATGTAAACATCTGTGCATAAGTCATTAATTCATTCAATTTCCTTCGGCTTAGTCACTTATTTAACAGGGGTCGCCAAAGCGGAATGAACCGCCAACCATTCCATCATATGTTTTACACAGCGGATCCCCTTCCAGCCACAATCCATTACTGGAAAACACTCATACACTCTCACATTTACACATACACTGATAAACTAAAGCCAATATAGATCCAACTCACCTATACTGCATGTTGTTGGACAGTGGGGGGAGCCGAAACACCTGAAGGAAACACATGCGAACACGAGGAGAACATGCAAACTCCACACAAAAATGGCAACTGGAGAAGCTGGCAATTGGACCAGTGACCTTCCTGTGCTGCGACAGTGCCAACCACTGAGCTGCCTCTAATTACTGTATTTCTTAATATAACAAATGTGAATGACGGAGTCAGTCAAGGGGTAATTTTTTACTTTAGACAGTAGCAAAAGCTTCCAGTCAATGTGCCATACAGATGTGCTGGCAGACAAATAAGAGCGAGAGAGAGAGAAAGATGGAGAGGATGGAACAAAAATGTATAAAATTCTTTTCAGGACAATAAACAACATCTATTTCTAGCATTTCTTTTCATAATAAAAATGAGCATCATCTTTTTTCCCTCTTGCTGCACATTGTCACCACATAATAGTAAAATGAGCTGCAATTTATGCTAACAAACAAATGTTTCCAATGGGACATTGGGAATGCTTCACATGAGGATGGAGTCAAAAGAATGACTTCATTAAAATCCTGAACTGGTTACCAGCTAATAACTGCAGCAATCAAGACACTAAATGACGCATCGATGCCTGACTGCAAGCGCAGTTTAGCTACTGTAGCCCTGTGAACAGATGTCAGAAAAGCTGAGCTTCAGCTTACATTTCTGCGAAACTGCAAAAACGAACTTCAACATAAGTTTGACTGCAGTTTCTACACCCAAAAAAAGATTTTTGCTGCTTGTTCAAACAACTTATATAAAATGAGTTGAAATGTTTGAGTTTTTTTAGAACAACTTAATTGTTTTATCATCAATTAAATTAAATTTGTAAAGACATTTAAAGTTAACTTAATCTGTTTGTGTTGGCGAAAACAAATGAATTGTGTGGAACCCAGTGTAGCTCATGTTACAGTGTTGGTAAAATTAACCCTATGGGGCAGTATCAAGCCAACAACTTTTCTTCCTTTTCATACTGATGATATTTACAGGGACATATTATCAATAAATAAAGGATTATTTCTATGCAGACCTTCGCAAAACACCAAATAAATACCATAAAACGTAAAAGTGTCTAGGCTTTGTAATCATATACGTTTGCACCACCACATAGACCAGTTTTTTGCCACAGTCAGTTTGTTCGGTAGCTCACTTTGTACGCTGTTGTACTTGGAATGCATCTGGTGAAGCATGGTTTCACAAAAGAGGTAAAAGCATTGTAAAAATTATGGCATAACTACATGGCGGCAATGCAATTTTCCCATACGTTTGGTTTTGTAAACCCTAATGTTTTGATTTTTGATTCATTCTATGACAATTTCCAAATCGCTAAATTGCCAACACAACTCAATAACACTAGTCACTGCATCTCTGCATCTTGATCTAAAGTAATTGTACTACATGGCCATGATGCAAATTTCTCATAGGTTTGCTTTGTAAACACTATTGGTTGGATTTATGGAAGGTTTTAGGTTAGTCGATAGCAAGGTAATATGTATGACAAGCCCTCTCATTAACTGTATAACAAATCGCAGTCCAAGTAACATATTTCAGATTCGCAAAAATGTAGACAGCGATCTCATGAATTTGTCATCAGAAACATGCCCACGTTTTGCAGAAATCTAGCTGGAAGCATGTATTTCCAATGAGCATTAGCTGCAGAAAAGAGACAAGATGCTTGACTAACCAGTGTTATACTCTGACAGCAGACGTTTAGCATCAAACAAAGCAGAACTAGGGAACTAAAGATGATCTTGATCAAACTATCATTTGACCACAAAGAGAAAAAAACTCTCTATTGAGCCGACTCTTACTTCACATTAAGTTCTGGGCAATGAATCAGAGTGATACCGCCTCCACAAGCATCTGAGGCGATTCCTTCACTTCCTGAACTCAGCAGCGCACAAAGGAAGCCTTGTAACAGCACTGTGGCATCACTGGTCCAGCGGATTCATTGTGAAACAGAGAGAGTGAAGACTTGTGGGCTTTACTCAAAAGAGAACATGCGCTCTTCCAACTTCATTCTAAAAGGTGTCAAGAGTGTAGTAAAGGAGCCCAAGGCTACTAGAGACATGAAGGAACTGGAGCTACCAGAACTTTTGTAGAAGAACCTGCTTTTACAATTGTGTGGACTACAGGAAGCAAGAACAATTTTGATTATAGGAACTAAAACTGACCATTACCCCCACCACAGATGATTTTCACCCACAAGTGGCAGGTGTTAAATCCCCATGTAAATGTTGGGATAGTTTAGAAATACATTTAAAATAGCACCACAGAAATATTTGTATTGCAAGAAGATTTCACAGTTTTTGCAATCAAATAATTGCAATCTAGAAGGGACTTTTTGAAAACAATATACATGGTGGTCGGCGTTAACATGCTGCATTTACGCAAGACTCTTATCGAGCAATAAAAAAAATAAAATCGCCATTAATCTATTCTCAAAGTTGGCTTGGGAGCAGGGTCTTTTCTTCGCAAGCTATGATGACTTTCACCTTGATATTTTAACGCGGATGTATACCTGACCGGTGAGCTGTCTGACAAAAAAGTGCCCTTCTGAATCAAATCAGCAGGATGCCCTTCTGGATCTTTCACTTACTATGAAGATACTACTGACTATGTTTACATGGACATATGTAGTCTAGTTATTTGCCTTAATAACCAATAATATAAGTAATTTGTTTACATGAAGTGTTTTCATGTATGAGCTTCCCGTAATTAAGGGTGACTTTAACTGCAGTTCGGCAGTTTCACTTTGACCCATGAACATTTCGTTCATGCCCCTGTGACAAACTGGGGTATTAGACACAAATAAGGAGTGGTGAGAGTGTTATGAAATTTAATAACGCACACCAAATGGAAAGAAAAAAGCTTCCGCATTCACTATGTGTGTGTGTGTGTGTGTGTGTGTCTGTGTGTGGGACCCTTTACTGACAGCCGCGTGCGGCTTGTCGAAAATATAGGAATAAGTCCTACATGACGGTACTAGCTTGATTGTGGTGTTTACTTCAATAATGCCACTAATATATGCATACTCCACATCTTTATTCCATTTTTGTTTAGTTCAGTTATGACTTTAGTCAGATTAAGGTAATCAAAAATTTTAAAAAAATTGCTGTTTCGAGCTTATGTAGGCCTACAGTTCAAAATTCAAGTTTAACTAAATAAACAGTAAACACAAGTACATCAGTGTTTCCTCTAGGATTTTTTCCACCTGTGGCGGCAGGTCTTTTACACAAATCTATCAACTACCTAAGGCGTTATTTCAATAACAAATGGAGAAATGTCGTGAGTGCAGTATGACAAGTCGAGATCGCATTTATGTAATACTTGCACGTCCATAAATATACGCTGCTCAAGTGCAGATCTTCTTGTGCGCTCTGAAATAAACACTGCTGAAGAGCGATTTATTGCGTTTATGTAACAAGTATGTCTTCAACATTTATTAGATTTGCTAGGAATATTTATGAATGTATCCAATAGACCTACAGAGCGGCATTAATGCGTCCTGAAGTAAAGTGAAACGGCTCACGCATCACGCACCTGTTAGTCAGTCAGTCAGTCTGTCAGCACGTCACCTTAAAGCACAGGTGTCAAACTCAGTTTCAAAAGGGCCACAGCTCTGCACAGTTTAGTTCCAACCCTAATTAAACACACCTTATCAAACTAATTGAGTCCTTTAGGCTTGTTTAAAACCTACAGGTAAGTGTGTTGAAGCAGGGTTGGAACTAAACTGTGCTGGTCTTCGGCCCTTTAGGAATTGAGTTTAACACCCCTGCCTTAAAGGGTTGAACAAAAAGCGCACAGCACTACTACGGTTACAGAAAACTTGCACTGTTATAATTCACTTACCTTTTAATGCGTTTTGGTGCGATTATTATCCGCTATTAAAAAACAACAACAATGCCTGAATGTTTTGAATGAGAAGCCGTAATGTAGCCATGGCAAGATGAATTTTGGTGTGGCGCCCCGCCATGGCAGAATGAATGTAGCGGAAACCATGTACATCTTATTGAACATAATTTATTTTCATTATCATAGTAGAAAAGTTGGGGAAATGCGGTGGCGCAGTAGGTAGTGCTGTCGCCTCACAGCAAGAAGGTCGCTGGTTCGAGCCCCAGCTGGGCCAGTTGTTATTTCTGTGTGAAGTTTGCATGTTCTCCCCGCGTTCGCGTGGGTTTCCTTCGAGTGCTCCGGTTTCCCCCACAAGTCCAAAGATATGCGGTACAGGTGAATTGGGTAAGCTAAAATTGTCCATAGTGTATGTGTGTGAATGAGAGTGCATAATTGTTTCCCCTGTGATGGGTTGCAGCTGGAAGTGCATCCTGCTGCGTCAACCTTATGCTGGATAAGTTGGCGGTTCACTGTGCTGTGGCGACCCCAGATTAATAAAGGAACTGAGCTGAAAAGAAAATGAATGAGTAGAACAGTTCCTCAAGCAGTTTGTGATGCATTTTGGAAATAAGATGAGAAACACGTTCTTAAAGACTTATAGTAATTATTTATAGCACACATATTCTGAATGCCTTTGGCAGAATTCAAATGAGCCATTTTAATCTAGATTAATTCCAAGATTACAGTGAGATTAATCTAGATTAAAATACACACATACATACGTGTTTTGGACAGCAGTGTGAGTAAAATGTAGCCAATAAAATTTAATAATGAATTATTTCATATAAAAATTTCATCACGTAACATACCTAAATGAATAATTTATGAAATATATAAATCAATTAGATGTACATAAATCCACATAAAATTGCAAAGAAAAAAAAACAACCAATTAGTATAAAAGAACATTATTAGGAAGCTTCTACCCTAAAGGAACTGACGTTATCAGAACTATTTGCAGAAGCACCTGCTTTTTAGATTGTGGAACTAAAAGAAGCAATAACAAGTTTAGTTATAGGAACTAACATTGACCATTACCCCATCACAGATGATTTTAACCACAACAGGTGTTAACTTAAAACCCAGTTTGTTGCAACTTGTGTGCGTCTAACATTAAACGCCTAAATTAATAAAAACATTACATGCCTAAATGAATAATTTATGAAATATAATCCATACTGTAAATCCACAAAACTAGTCCACTAATAATCCACCATAGCAGTCACCCACCACTACCATACAGGTAGGTGAGCCCTTCCAGCGGCCAGCCATGCAATTGCGCTTTTATTACAAAATCCAGACACATTGCTAGGCTCTGACATAACGCCGGCACAGAAAAGGCACAAGATAGAGCAGAGTGTATGACAACTCCAAACGCAGGAGCGCAAGAAAGGGTGTACAAGATAGGGAGAGTGTTTTTGCATGTAGTCAGACAAAGCCATTTTACACTTGACGCCATTAAAACGCCATACATGGCTCTGTTTAAAAATTCCACTTACCAAATATTCTCAACACAAGCCCTCCCTTCACTCCTGCCAGCCACAGCCTTGTAGAACTAAAAGCTCATTAGACCCTGCAGAGCTCATCATGACACCCTGGACCCTGACGTACATGAGAACAAGGATGTGAGATTGTACATTCACTTGTTGTTCATCTCCGCTATGAAGGTCAACCCCTAAGGAAGGTTAACTTTATCGAAATGCAGCTGATGTTTTGGATGGCGCCACCCCAATCAGTCCTGATGACATCATACTAGGGTTTGATTTTTCTATTGCAGCTTAATGAGCTCGCTGACTGGAAAGACATCCAAATACATTGAGATGATTTATCTGCAGGCCCACACACACACATGCACACAATCTGCACCCGCTGAACTCTGCTGATAGTCCTCCAGAAATGAACTAGCCCAACTGAAAAACTATAAAACACTCTGACTGACTAATTTGATTGTATTGCAATTTTCCCAAAAGCTATGAGCGCTGTTTTAAACATAGTTACTGCTTTGATAATTGACCCTTCGCTAAGCCACACCTAAAAACCGCCACCCACCAATAAGGGCTTAGCAACTGTAGCTACGCGCAGGGGCTCTGTTAAACTTTCGAGCGGGTGCATATGGATTGTGCAAATCTGATACCTGGTATCCTTAAAGTTTGGACGGGATAGTGGAATTTTTTTCCCTTTTCAAAACCAAAAACCCGAGAGGAGAAATGCCAGCATGGATCAAGCTGTGTGAGGGGCGCTAAAAGAGCAGAGCTAAGTTGGTTTTGTTTTGATATTCCTGACACATTCAGTGTTAGACTGACAGCAATAACTCGCACACCACTTACCCTAAACAGATCTAAACTATGTTTCCTACAAAAAATACAAAGCAGGTTAGGTTTCACGGCTGTCTTTTTTCTCTTTTTTCCCCTTTTTTTTTTTTAGGGGGGGACAAATCTATCCACCCAGAGTACAGGGTTTACTAGATGGTTAACCTTTCCTTCAGGATATTACCCCTTTCATCATTTTGAACAAAATCAGAGTAAAACAACATTTGTTGTGTGTTCGTTTCAGGAGTTTGATAAAGCGTCCAAACAAACTTTTTGGAAAAGCTTGCTTCAGCCAGAGGTCCGAGTTATCAGTGGACTGTGGCTTTGATATAATCAGTGGGTGTGGATCGTTCCATCTACTTTGACAAGAAGAACTTCTCCAATTGATTTTCTCCTTTCAGTCCATTTAGGTCTGACATCCAGTAAAGAAATAAATTATACGGTATATTAAGTGTCCTTAACTACTATGTACTTACATCAAAATTTAAATACAATGTACTTACTGTGTTAATAATGTATTTGAGAACACTTGCGGAGCTTTTGAGTTGGGATAGAGGTTGGGTTATAGACAGGTTTGGTGGCATGGGTAGGTTTAAGGGTGGGTTAAGGTGTAAGAGAAGGTCAACAGTGTATTTACAAATGTAATTACAAAAGTTAATTACAGATGTAATTACATACATGCATTTAATCAAGCATAAGTACAAAGTAAATACATGTATTTACACAATAAGTACATTGTAACAAACTATTAATTCCTCTGTAAGTACATATTAGTTAACGCAACTTAATATAAAGTGGGACCTATTATACAAAGTATTTTTTAAATAAATATCATACATCTCTACTTTGCTAAAGTATTGAACTTTGTAAATCTTGTGCAAACAAGATTATCACCTTAATCTGATGTGTTCTTAACTGATGTTCTCTCTACTGTATTTTTAGCTGTATGCTTATTTTGTTCTCATGAGAAAAGTGTAAAAAGAGACTTTTAAATATCAATCAGATCACTGCTGTTTATAGGAATATATAACAACAGTATACTGCTGATTAGTTTTTATAATCTGATTTTACCTATAAAAATGAAAAAGAACTTTGAAGCAAATATATTGGGGCTTTAAGAAACTGCTTTCAAAAGCAAACATACAAATGTGACCCCAAAGCTATGTTAATGCTAGGTTTTATACTATGACTTGTTATGAATTGCACATTCCTCATTAGGCCACAAGTAATTTACACAAATAATGTTATCGTTCACCGTGCAGAAGAGGCTTGCTTCAAGAAATCCTTGACCGAGACAATTCAACAGTGGATTAAACCTAAACCAAGGTTTATTAGCTTGAACTGAACCATGCTATGTTGACAGATAATGCAGTTTCCTTCCTCATCCAGACAGGGTGTGGTTCATCGCTCCGTGTAACCAGTGACAGCGAGTTTCTGTTCCCTCAGGCATTTCAGTAAGAGTTCATTCAGTCTTTTTGAGGCACAGAATCCTTTAGACAGACCCAGAGCCGGATTTACGTTATTTGTCAGATAGACAAAGGACATCTACAGGATTTGTTATTTCTCCCTGTTCTTACCATGCTTGCAATATAAATCCCACACCTTCCTGGCAACTTGTTTAAATCTGAGTATGCCCATATTCACATTTCCCAATCAGTGGTTTAGATATGCAAATGGAAGCCAATGTTTCATCCACGCAAATAAGTGATATGTGGCAATACGGTAAGAACACAACAGCATAATGCTTGGTGTCTTTTTGGATATCTGAAAGTTGCTTCCAATTGCAAATGCATAGTCATCAGCAGAAAAACCACCTGATGAGCCACAGGCAACTCTGACTGTTCCTGCTGTTTGTCAGTGGCAATACAAAAGGAGTGACAGTGACACCATCTGAATCCTCTTCCTGCTCCAGGGCCAAAGATGGCGACTGTAATGGAATTCCTGCTATGATTCCTCTGCATTTTGTAACAAATTCCTGGTGGAATGTGCAAGAATATCTGCCATTGCTTTCAGTTTTTATTAAAGAAACACTAGCCTATTCAACAAATAGTAGGATTTATCCTGGAAAAATCTTTAAGTCAGACACTAGTTATTAAATGGAAAAACTAAAGTGATTTCTGCAATGCAGAACAAGAAGGACGGAATAGTGGATTCCAGTCATAAAACTGAATTAGGTGCGTCATGATGAATATCACAAAATTAGACAAGTTTTAGATTAAAAAAGTAATGTTGTACACCTAATCAAACAACAATACGGTTTAGTGTCTGTGAATATAAAAGGTAAGTAAACAAAAAACCATGAGTTAGGGCTGCACGATATTGGAAAAAATTGGACAGTTTTATGCGGAGTCTAAGGGCGTTCTCGCACATTGCTATATGTGAACTGTGCCCAGGCACATTTCCCGGATCGTTTGAGAAGTGTGAGTGCTATGAATCGGGCTCTGCTCTAGTGTGAGTGCAAAGCGTGCCTGAGCCCGAAACTAAAGATGAGATGTGACTTTAAAGGGACTGTTTCCTATAGATTTATTAATCATCCTGACTGTTCAATGAACGCAAACTGTTGTAGATTATTAAAGACGCAAACCCCTTACTGCATGAGACCTGCACCTTTAGCAAACCTCATATTTCCTACAGAATAATTGCGCCCCAAGGTCTAAACCAAATTCTACCCCTTAGCCCTTCCCCCATCCCAATTCTCTTTAGCTTGAAGGCCTAGGGCTAAGGGGAAGCCTAGATACCCCTTAACACAGAGAATTTCAGGACCACACTCTAAACCAAGGGATATGAACGTTTCTTAGAATGCACTAGCCACTACGGCAGCATGGCTGCACACAGAAGTAGAGAGATGCACAAATTATTTTTTTTTTTGTAATTATTACGAATTATTACGAAACAGTCAGGCACATGTTTTAATACATTCATAACTGCATACATGTTTTACCAACATGCTTAAAAAAAAAAAAAAAAAAAAAAAACACGAAAATAAAAACAGCTAAATTTCACCATCTATAATCCCTAATAATAACGCCTGTATAGTAGTCCCACAACACACTTTCACGTCTGACACTCGAATCCCCTTTTTCAATTTGAAATGTTGAAATTTGGACTAGAAACATTTTTTTTTTTTTCATAAATGTTGCATTCCATATAAATACAATAATTAAACACAATTCTGTAGCTCCTGGTCAACTATAATTCAGACTCAACATTGCATATCTTGTGATGCAAGTATTGCAGATGCGCACATTGCAATATCGATGCTGAAACTATATATTGTGCAGCCCTACTATGAATATGAAGTTTCATGACTAATATACCAATCAAGCATGGCTTAAAGAAATGACAAACACTTTTCTATAAAAAAAAAAACTACTCAAAGTTTGCCAATTTAATATTAATAATATAAATAATAATAATAATTATAATAATATGTAAAAGATTTATTATATTTTTTTTATATTTTGGCATTCAAATTATTATTCCTTTAAACTAATAACACAAACTGGAAGAGGTATTCAAAGGCCCTGAATGTGAATATTTGTGAATACAAAAGGATTTAACAAACACGTATGGTCAAATTTTTAAATCTGTGAATTTGAAACATAAATACTTAATATAGCTGCTTAATATCCTATAAACAAATAATCCATCCAGAACTAAAAATCAAAAGCGCAAAGCGGGTTCTGTTTTTCAGCAATTGAAGACCCATAGTAGAGCTGCACAATTAATCGTTAAAAGATCGCAATCTCAATTCGACCCCCTAGACGATCTTAATCCAGCATTTCTATGATTCTGCCAATCATATTTTCAAGTTCAGGAGAGAAGAAAAGCCGGCCGCACGAGTCTGTTTATTGTTTCACATACGTTGCTCAGTGACACTGACACCTCCAAATGATGTTGAAAGAGTCACATAATGTATTTATAAGGTATAATTCACCTAAAAATGTCATTTTTGTCTTCATATATTGATGTTTTCGAGGCCGGGAAATCACACGTGACGTAAGCTGCTGCTGACCGTGAGCTGTTATCACAGAGAGAGCGCGCGTCTACTTTAGTGAACAGAACCTGCATATGCTGCGAGTAACAGGTAATACAGTTGTAAATAATATTCTGTTTGTGGCACAGAGTGATTGTTTGGGAGCCCCGCGAAATATGAACAAGCACTTAGCAGTCAAAATGAAACCGAAAGTGTGCACTTCATTTAAATGATCTTATCGCATTTTAGAGTTATGATTACGACAAGCATTTGATGTTTTTTTTCTTTCAAAGCAAACCCACAGTTGTGCATGAAAATAAATGTATACAATGTCAGTATAACTACTCTAGCCTATATATTGTTGTTGAATATAATCTGATAATGGCAAATGACAGATTTTTTTATGACAGATTGCAAGCATATATCTCAAACATAATAATTCAACATCATAATTATTATAAGTAGAATAGAATTATTTATAAAAAAAACAGTAGACCTACACATAATATTATTATCACATAATACTATGCCATATGTTTGTTTTTACTATACCTTTATTTTACATCTACAGAATCGTGAGAAAATCGTGATCTTTATTTTAAGCAAAAATATAATAAATCGCGATTCTCATTTTACCCAGAATCGTGCAGCTCTAACCCATAGACAAACATGAGCCCCATCCGTGTTCACCTTTGAACAAGCTTTCACGGCTTGCAAAATGTGACATTTGACTATCGGGCTGAATGCCGTTTCAATGATCAGAAGCTAATTAAACAAAAGGTTGAGGTGTCAAAATCCCTAAAGCAAAGCTGATAAAAATTGCTTTAAAATGGATTTTTTTTAATCATCACAACCACATTATATGGAAATTAACACTCAGATTAGAATAAAATAAGCATTCTAGAAAGCAAGACAATGCGGGTATGAAAAAAATAAGGGGGGGTTAATCCTGCATACCTGCTGGTGGTGAGATATCCATAGCAAATCTCAATTCTCTGACAAATGCAGCCTAAAGAGTGAGCAAGAACGTTATCTGATAAATGTGCAATGCAACCTGAACCCGTCGAGTCTTTAGAGGAAACAAGACTTCCTTAAAACTCTAAACGGATTCTCCCTGCCTATATATGTCCAGTTTTTCTCTACACACACTCTCGCGCTCATGAAGCTGCATCCTCTCCAGCCTTGCAGCCACATCCTGCATCTCCTGACTAATTTTACCCAGCATCCTGACCCATTTCCCAAGGAGCACAGGGAAAAGGGACATAGGAGCTGACGCAATGACATATGCATAAACAGGCTGATGCATTCTGACGGCCAGCCCAAACATTACCATGTCAAGACTTCAACGTGGCCTAAAGCTAAATCATGCACCAGCGACAACCAAACATGAACAAAGACATGGCTTCTTGGAAACAGTCAATAAAAACAGCTTAGAATTGAAGCATAGTTTACCATTATCCAAATACAGCGAGTATCTCTATCATTTCCATTCAATAATTGTCAAAAATATGCAAGAAACTAAATTGTTAACATGCATATTTTATAAATACTGCAAACAGACAGACTTAAACGCAAATATTTTATTAGATTTCTAAACAAATCTATTATTTTATGCCTTTTAATGCGTCACAGCATTTGAGGTTTTATTATTATTTTTATTCCTTCCTGCTGCCTACAAGTTAACTGAGGCAAACTGAAACATGCCAGACAATATAACAGTGTGGTCGACACATGGGTAACCACAGAAAACCCTGCACGCTACATAATATTCACTAAAAAACACTTGTTCTCCATCTATGAGATCACTGAAGGTTAATGCATAAACACAATAAAAATAACAACACTGAATTAATCATTTTAGGGTGCAATGGTCAAACTTCGAAACATTTAGAAGAAATTTAATAAAAAATATTTTAAATGACACTAGATTACAAGAACTGATTGTAAACTTAGGTTAAAGCCTCATTCACACTATGAGCGACTCGAACAACAAGCAACCGTTCATTTCAAAGGAGAGTGAGCAACTTCCGGTGACCCCCGCCTACAGGAGTGACAGCAACTGTTGGCAACCATGTGGGCGTGTCGAGCGACGCAACAAAGTTGAGAATCCTTTAACTTTATGCAAATGAAGAGAGTGACTTTCTTGATCGACAGCCAATAGTGAAGCTCAGTGAAGCTCACATGATCCTCTATCAGCTCGCTCAGAGGCAGGTTGTATTCTCCGTGTTGTAGACCTACACAGACCTGCGTTTGCAGCAGGTCGTCACCCAGAGCAACAGGCAGCTACAAAGTTGCTGCTAGTGTGAACCCTAAGACCTGGATGACCTACAACTTCAGGCAAGATTCTAAAGTGCACATCCAATGCACACTGCACTATCCTATGAAGTCCCTTGAGAGAATTCATGAATGGGAGTGAACTGATGCAATGGATACGGGTTATGCAGAGTTAAGACTGCATAATTTTAGCCCTGATTTTTTAAACCCGACAGGTTTTGAGAAATTGGCAACAAATGTTTGAAATCACAGGCACAATATCTGCTAATGCTCTGCTAATCATGCCGTGTGAAATGTGTTCTGATTGAAAATAACATCGACAATCCCCTACAGCCGAGAGAGCAGGAGGTCCACTAGTATGGGTACCTGCAGGGTAGCAGGACGTTGGGTGAGAAGTCAAAAGCGCTCTTTTTAAGTTTATTTGGACCCAATCAATGTTTCTATTTAACGTATCATCTGAGTAATATCACAATCAGGTCAAAAAGTTAAAAACGTTGAGGAGAAATTACTAATTCTCTTCAAAAGCCAGGTGAGCAAAATAAGTAAATTTTCTAAAGCTAAAACCTTCTTTCTTCATTATGTAGTTAATAACGTGACCTCGCACTGTTTCCAAGTCACTTCTCGCATTTGTTTGGCTGGGAGACGTATTTTGGACAAAGTTGTCGACGATTCCTCCCATTTCAAAGTGATGCATTGTGAAACCTCTTTTCGCCGATCCATCCTTCAGTGTAAACACAGCACTGACAGAACACAATCCCAAACAGTAATGTAGTGTGAAAACATCCGTGACACAACTACTTTAAAAACCATGCAGTCTGAACTGGGCAGTAGGACACGTGATCATGACAAAATTACAGATGTAGTACGTCTGAGTTTCATTCATACTACTCGCATTCAAACTGTATAGAACATACTTTTCTCATGGTTGAGTAGTACATTTAAATTCACATGCAGTACTACTGACTTGCAGGCAATTTCGGGCGCAGCCATGCTGAACCAAACGATACGCAAACAAGACTACACTACTATTTTGCCTATACTCTATCTTAGCTTATTGAAATCAAAGAAATTAGGTGCTTTTACACAATAGGATTAGATATACATTAAATTGTGTGAAATGCACGTTTGCAATTACAAAAAACTAACACAAATATCAATGTTTGATATCAATTGTATCAATGAAACAAAAATACACACACAAAAACACACTCCCTTGAGTGATAATCTTACAGAAATCCTTAAAACCTTTAAGCAGAAACTATACTACATTAAAAGCAAACTCAACAAGTTTCTCTTCATATTTATCTACTTTTCATTAATTCAATTAATCATTCATTTATTTTCTTTTCAGCTTAGTCCCTTTATTAATCCGGGGTCCCCACAGCGGAATGAACTGCCAACTTATCCAGCAAGTTTTTACACAGCGGATGCCCTTCCAGCAGCAACCCATCTCTGGGAAACATCCACACACACACACACACACACACACAATCATACACTACGGACAATTTAGCCTACCCAATTCACCTGTACCACATGTCTTTGGACTGTGGGGAAAACTGGAGCACCTAGAGGAAACCGACGCAGGGAGAACATGCAAACTCCACACAGAAACGCTTACTGAGCCAAGGCTCGAACCAGCGACCTTCTTGCTGTGAGGCAACAGCACTACCTACTGCGCTACTGCCTCGCCATTTGTTCAATAAAAAATATATAATTTTTTATTTTTATTTAAAAAAATAGAATCAATTTCCATTCCAGCTCTATTTATTTTAAACTTTAAATGTTGGTAACTATAAATTATATGACAATATGTCATGTGACCATGTGTCAACAGTCTATCACCCAAAAAAATAGACATGCTTAATGTAAACAAAGATTAAATAAAAAAATAATAAAGCACAAAGCATAAAATTATTTTAATGATTTTTCAACAGATTTCTTTGTGTGTAAAACCTTGGGGGGAAAATCAACTACTGAGCACACATTTAAGAAACCCTTTGACAGACATTACATTGAGTTTCAAAAACAGCTCCAGGCATCCACCCTCTCAGATATGGCAGGATAATCCACACCTACAGGAAGTTCAACCAACTTATTTGAAAATCTACACATTCCGTATTTATCGACTGCTTTAGAGAACTTCTTGATTCTGCATATCTGCTGGAGAACATTTGTTCCAATACACTTTTATCAAATACTGGCAAATCTTCATTTTACTTTAGCTCCGAGCAGGACAAAGTAGAGCAGACTGACAGTTCCAAATTACTTTAGCAAAGCAAACTAGGAGCTGCCCAAAAATTTCAGATGGGTCACATCAGCTTGAGTTGCAAGTAAAAGTGGTTAAACTTCAGCTTTATTTGTTTAGTGATCACTCACCCTAATTTGATGAGCAAACAAAGATCGTAAGATTTCAAATGAGCTATTTTTTTTTTATCAGGAATTCCAAAATTCCATAAAAACACCTTAGGAATTCTAAGATTTGAAAATTCTGTAGTAGTTTTTTTTTTATTTGAAGAATTCTTAAAGCGCCCCAGATGCAGCAACTTTCGCTTCCCACAGTTTGAGCACTGAGCCAAGGAGGTTCCTAAATCCATCCATACAAATCACACAGCATTACATGTTCCATCCTGAAAGCTTGTCAGCTCAGATATGGAACATGAAAATTTGTTAAAGCAATCCCCCGTTTTGAGCACTGCAGATCAGCCCATCTGGCCTGATCCACGCTGCCATGATCCCTTCGCATGGACAGATCCTTAAAACTTACACACGCCAACCCAATCTTCGCTTCATTCTGCAAACATTACGCTTCAGAGAGAGTATGTCCTTATCCTTACCTTCTCAGCTGTCGTAGGCAAAATATATCCAAGCCCGACTTTAATTTTGTACTAGACAGCTTTAGTTTCCCAGCAGCAGTCCCTTATCGCGCGAATGTTCCCTATGCCTCTGCCTCACTCAACTTGTCCGAGACTCGCCGGAAGGCACGCCTTGTTTTCTTATCCACGCCCCCAACAAACCGGATTGGAGAAATGAGCACTGAGTGGCGTCAAAGCTCACCAATCACCATACACATTCAACGTAGCCCCGCCTATTAGGAGTGTAAAACAGGTATGAAGTTCAGTGTGGACGACGTGACTGAAATTACTGGTGAAACCGGTTTATTGCTCCTGACGTCATACCTGTAGTGAGGTCAGTCAACGTTTAGTTACGTCGATTAGTAGATGGTATCGTGGACGCAATGTGGTGTAAGTACAATGTATTTTGGGTAGGCATTTGGCATTTTTGTACTGAGATGCAACCTGTATGGTGAGGTTTATTTTCCTGCACGGGAAATTGCCACAAGATGGCACCATTATGCTGGAATTACTGTTTGCTGAATACCAGCATTGATACATATATAAGCCTACAGACAGATAGACAGATAGATAGATAGACAGATAGATAGATAGATAGATAGATAGATAGATAGATAGATAGATAGATAGATAGATAGATAGATAGATAGATAGATAGATAGATAGATAGATAGATAGATAGATAGATAGATCTGAATAATGTATTGTTTGTTTAATGTTACTGAACAAGAATATGACTCTGCACATTAATATGATAATTATAATGGTTTTCAACCCAAACAAAATATAGATAATGTAAATATGACACTATGGTACTGTTAAAATATATGCCCAGCTTTTTCATTAAAGGTGCAGTAGGTGATTGTCTTCAGAAACTTTTTTTTTTTTTGGTGCTGGTTGAAAGTCTCTCCACATTCCAATAGTAATGATTAAAGTAAATGACCTAAATGCATTTATATGTATTTTTATATTCTGGGTGAGGCATAAGACAAAAAAAATGTTTGTCCAATTAAATTTGTGAAGCCAACAATTCACATAATTCTGATAAGTAGCCCAAACTGTCTGTCAGCAAATGTAGATTTGTACACTTGCTCACTCGTTCACACAGACCTGCCATTTGAGCATGCATGCGCGTTCCCATGCACGAGAGAGAGAGAGAAAGAGAGAGAGAGAGAGAGAGAGAGAGAGACAGCAGTAAAATCAAATGCTAAATCAAAACTTTTTAAAATCTTGAATCAGTATTGGAGTTACTTTTGCACACTGGAGGAAGGATGACACCATAGCAGAAATATTTCTGTTAGACAGGTAATGTTCTGTTTTAAAACTCTTTTAGTCACGCAAAGCTGATGTAGATTTTGTTGTTTTACAAATCGGTTATATGCACAGTAGTGTTGTTCAGCCACTGAAATCTTCTGGCGAAAGATTGATGTGACTATTTTCAGTATAATAAGGGACATTTTACAGCAACGATAATGTCAATTTTTATTTAGTTTACCAACAAAACATCATTAAAAAGCGCTATTCCTACTGAGGTGAAGTTGGTTTTATATTCATATCACATTAGTTCATTTTTGAACAGTGACAACCTGTGACATGTTCCCTATTTTGTTTACCATGCTACTCTTACCATACTATACGGTCTGAAATAGCAAATAAGTATGGCTTAGAAATAAGTCTAATTCCTACACACCGCCGGCCAACCACAATACTGTAATCACTTTAGGACAAAGCGTGTGAGAGAGTGAGACCAGCATGCATGCAATATTGCACATTATAGCATTATGGCATTATGAAAATGCGCTAGATATAATAGTTTTTTGTTCAGAATTGTAGTATTATAAAGTACTATAAAGTATTCTAACTGGCAAATGACATGATCTGGTGGGTTGTCTACTGTCATCTTTAAGGTGTGATTTCAGTGATTGTTGTGATTTCAGGAGGCGTGGCTTTGGACAACAGGGGAGGGACTGTGTTTCAAAGATATAATGCTAACCGGTTAGCAGTTTGTCAGATCACCCACTGCACATTTAATATAACATCATCAGCATCCTTCACAAAATGTTCCTACCTTTTCTCACTGATGGTTTTCTCTCGAGTGCTTTGTCAGGTGATTTCTTTGGTGGATCAAATGCTGCTTTCATTTGTGATACTTTCACAGACTGTGTAGGATCTAATGTCAGATCAATCCGGGCCTCGGCTGGCTTGGTCCACTCTTTCATCTTCTTCTGCAGCTCAATAGCTTCCTTTATCATATCTGACACATGCTTTTTCTGCGCACCCTGTGATGCATCTGTGGTGGTGGTCTGGTCATTTTCTGCAGCATGCGTTTGGTCAAGCTGACTTGAATGTTTCTCCTCTGATACCTGATTATTAACTTGTGTCGGCAGCTTGGTACGTTCTTGGTCTTGTTTCTCAGTAGCTTGGCTGCACACGGAGGAGGAATGTTGCTCATCTTGAGGTGCAGATGTGTTTGCCGCACTGTTTGCTAATCCAGATCCTGCAGTGTAGTCATCTCTGACCTGATCAGATAAGCTTACAATGCAATGGGTTAACACATTTGTTGAAGTCTTCGAAACACATTGTTCTTGGAGTTGAGAAGAACCAGACAGAGTGACTTCTGTTTTCCTGTCCACGTTTGGCCTGTCATCTGTGTGATCTGGATCTGCAATTAGCTCAGAAATGGAATCAGCTACAGATGTTTCTGTTTTTAAGCTCAATGTATTTCCAACAGACTTGTTGACCTTGTCTCTCTCTGATGGTGTCATGTCATCTGAGTTAGCTCTAGCATCTCCCACTAATATCTGCTTTCTAGTAGCTTCATCTACATCAATCACTGTACTCTGGAAAGAAGAGGTAAGTTCTGGGTCTGCCTCTTCCATCATCTCCTGAAAGTTTTGCATCAAAGCTTGTGGACTCCTTTCAGCCAAACACACATCTAAACTTTTCTCTGTGTGTACTTTGGCCTTTGCTGAAAGAGGGGAATCTTTTTTCTCATTGTTTTGCATAACTTGAACATAAGACTTACAAGAGGTTAACGAATCGGTAATGTCTTCAGAGAATGCAGTACATTTCTCATCTTCATAGCTTTGTAGAAGAGGTTTGCTTTCACCCTGTACAAAACAACCCTCTTTCGTTTCTTTTCCACGCAGAGAAAGACCTTTTATCTCGGATTCCTTTGCATTGGAACCATACAGACCCTTTGAAGCAGATTCCAGATTCTCTCTTTCTCCAGTTTCTCGTATGCCATCTTTATTTTCATGACCTCCAGCGGGTGATCTCTCAAGTGAAGGTTCCTTTATACAAGTGCTTTCCAAGTCTGACACATTAAATTGCCTTTCTGTGTGAAGCACGTCCTGTGTGAATTCGCCTGGAGATATTTGTCGATGGCTCTCAGCGTAACCCTGTGGTGACTTGGATGCCACTTCCAAGGGTTTAAGATCCTCTGGGCTCTGCTCTCGTCTCAGACTCGCAGATTTACTTTGTAAATTCGCACCTGAACTATTAAATCTGGTCTCTATGACTTCATCTGTTGGATGGTTTTCATCCGTCACCGATTGCCCTGGAGTTTCGACGTTCTTTGGGGAGGAACGCTCAGAATTTGGTGTTTCAGTTACGACCTTCTCCATTCCTTCCTTAACTTGATGAACTGCCTCATTTGATGTCTCCATTTCTGAGTTCATCACAGGGTCCGACGCGCTGGGGTTGTTAAATGACCTCTTGTTTTGTGACTCACTCTTCTCATTTTCATCATTGACTAAAGCATGGTCTTGAGCCGTGAAGTTGGCATCTTCGCAACATGGTTTTAAAATCTCCTTTCCTTCTAAAATCTCCAAGGTTGGAGGTGTGTTAGTTAGATTAACATCACAGACAGCTTCAAAATCAATGTTTTCTTCCCTATCTTGGCACTTCAGCTTGTCATGATCTCCGCAAACAGCCTCCATTTCGTCCTTTACATATGAAGCACAGTTTTGAGTCCGGTTTGCTGCTTTCTCAGGGCTTTCAGTTCCACCAAGAGCGTCACACACCAGTCCTGTATGCTCTTCCAGCCAGTCTTTTCTCTCGTGATCAGGTTCACCAGACTCCCATGTGCTTTGCTTGCATGTGTCAGACTGTGTGATTCCATTCAGCTGCTGTAGAGCCAGAGGTTCAGCCCTGCCTTCCTCTCTACTCTTTCTTCCTCCCTCTTTTCTTTCTCCATCTCCTCCCTCCCCATCCGTGGGAGTGCACACCTTATCATGAGGATCCAAACCGTGCTCTGCTGGTGGAGGTAATGGTGACTCCCTGCCTGGGCTTTCGTCCAACCTTGCTTTCTCCTCATCTGTCCTGGCACTGTGAGTCTCAATAGCTTGATTTCCTTCCTCCGTTGCCCCCCCAGGGTGTGGGCTTGGTCCGTTTTCCTTTGGTCCCGTGGAGCTGTTGTCCTGGCCCAGCTCCCCCTCCTTACCCTGGATTTGTCCCATTCTTTGGAAAACAAAAAACAAGAGAGAGATGTTATTGGCTGTGTGTTGTGGCAGATGATGGCATGACTCTGGCATGCAGGTTATGCCAGTGTTATCTGAAAATTTCCTGCTTTCATTCACTCCCCTGCACAGTTTGATGCTCAATAACTGTCTTTACTTGTCATTTTGAATGAACTCATTCTTGTGGTCAAACCGGATTTGTTCTTTTTGTTTTAGCTGCTTTTGTTTTTGTTCTGTATTACTTGTCATCTTAATTTATGGCAGTGAAAGTGTCTTTGTTTCTGGTAATAAAAGTAAGAGATGACAGGGTTGTTATTATAGTACTTTTCTAACCAAAAATGAAAGGTAACTGACATCAAATATAAAAATAAACATAACTTCCCCTCTTTTTATTTGTATAAACTAACAAAGAAACTACAAATGAAAAAAATGAATATAATAATACTCATAATGAATAAATAATACAATAATATAAATAATAAATAAATAAAACTAAACATAAATAAAACAAAATTATGAAAGATATAATTAAAATGAAAAATATTTATAGTATTTTTAAAAACAGTATTACATTGGCTCCAATTTCCTAGTGGTAAAGTGTGCCGACATAAAGCACCAAGATGCTTCATCGACCCAAGTTCGATTCCTGGCTCAAGGTCCTATGCTGAGGTAGAGTCTAAATCGGATACACGGCCAGCCAGAAGTGTGATAAGCACATCAATATGGCAGCATTTTTTTGACACTGTATAACAATAATTTATATTTTTACAGTACTGTGATGGTTTAGGGTTAACGTGAGAGTAGACGTTAAAAAATACATTTTACTGGGTAATTTAATAGATAGCATAAATAATACTCAATACAACCACTATATTAAATGGGAAATTTAATAAATAATATAAATAATTCTCGTTAACTTCCGGCTGCAACCATTTCCGATCTAGCAAAAACCCTTTTCTGTCAATTCTCTACACCGTTCTATCAATTAAAGGCTAACACCCCCTATAATTTTTTTTTGAAAAAATTGTATTACTTGTAAATTATTATTACAAAGATATCATACAATAACAGATAAACACAAGAAATCATATACTTGAATTAAAATACAGATGTCATGCTGAAATATTCACAGAAAAGCATTCTTTATACATTTAATCTTAACGTTAAGAAAAAAATGCTTTTAAAAATATTATTTAATGCTAATTAAGTCAAAATAATGACATAAAAGCATACATTTATGATTTAAAAGTCATAAGGTCAGAGCTTAGTAGTATGACATTATGAATTATGTGGAATTATCACATTAAAGCTTTTAGGATCTTTTTTAATGCTCTGAGTAAAAAAAAACACCACATTGTTCTCAGTTCTTTACCTATTTTAAATTCAGTTCATCTGTTTGTCATTACTAAATCAGTGAGTTGTTAATCAGTCGGATTACAAAGAATCAACAAATTGGTAACACTTTACAAAAGCAGTCCATTATTAAAGATGTATTAATATGTAAACTAAAGATTACATGATGAATTAATGATGAGTTAAAGCATGCGCTAATCATAAACTAAATTTAACGAGTTGTAACAAGTGTTCATACAAAATGAGTCACAAGAGTTCATGTGTGAATAACGTCTACCTTAATTACTTGTTAGTATATGGTTGTTAATTAATGTATTAATGAACATTTAAGTTAATGCTAAATATAACCAATGTGAACTCATGAGCTGTTAATGTATAATTACTTCATGACTTTACTTGGAGGGGCACATCACCATAAACTCATTTTTAACTAATCATGAACTCCTGTGTTTAAACTGTTCATGTTGATGTTGACAGAACACTTTCCTATTATTTGGATGTAAACGCACTAAAAAGGTGCATAAGGAGTTTATAAGTAGTTAAGAATGAGTTTATGATGATTTGCCCCTCCAAGTAAACTTATGAGTTCATGATGGTTAAATTGAGCATAAACTAATGTGGTAATTAATACATTAATTAACAAACAATCATATACTAACAAGTAATTAAGGTAGCCCATATTCACAAATAAACTTATGTGACTTATGTTGTAGTTAATGTTAGTTCATGATTAGTCCATACATTAACTCATCATTAGTTCTTAATAAAGTAATGTTTAGTTTACATAATAACACATCATTATTCATGTACTGTTATTGTAACATGCTAGCAACAACTTTGATAAGAATGATTCATTCTCATTTTGAATATAATGTCTACACATTTTCACTTCAAAATAAAAGTTGAGAAAGTTTTTAAGTAAAACAACACTTGAATACAGTGACAGAATAAAGAATCGTAGTTATACTGTTAACTGTAAAGTGTTTTCCTTAAGCCTTGGCTATGCTGGGAACAGTGTCTTGTGACTACAGCATATCTGAGCCGCCATTGACTGTTCATGCTTGTCTCGTTACATGAACCGAACCGTCAGCAAAAAAACACCAAGAATTAAAGTCACAAGATCTCCAGTAAAGCACTGTCCGTCACACAGACTACAGCTTCACACCCAGACAATACTGAAGGATCTATGCCAAACAAATGCGATTCTGCAAGATATTCATTCATTTTCTTGTCGGCTTAGTCCCTTTATTAATCCGGGGTCGCCACAGCGGAATGAACCGGCAACTTATCCAGCAAGTTTTTACGCAGCGGATACTCTTCCAGCCGCAACCCATCTCTGGGAAACATCCACACACACACTCATACACTACAGACAATTTAGCCTACCCAATTCACCTGTACCGCATGTCTTTGGACTGTGGGAGAAACCGGAGCACCCGGAGAAACCAACGCGAATGCAGGGAGAACATGCAAACTACATACAGAAACGCCAACTGAGCCGAGGTTTTAACCATCGACCTTCTTGCGGTGAGGCGACAGCACTACCTACTGCGCCACTGCTTCGCCTCTGCAAGATATGTTAAGATTATTATGAAGCATTATGAAGGTTTAGCAAGAGACATCAAGTTTTTTCAAAAAATAAGAGTAACATTTGGCTTTAGAGATGAGATGAGAAAGAAGGGATTCAAATGAACGCATCAGGCAACTCAATCCCCACACACGCACTGGTTTATAATCCTGAGCTCTGTCACACATCATTCAAAGGGCTTACAGGCTCACCAAAACCACTGATGAAATCTTTACTCCGGGTAACACTTCCTCTCTCTTTCCTCTCTGCACATCTCCAAAAATAAAAATCTCTGATTCCTCGTCTAATCAGTGACCGCCTTCCCCTTTTCAGTCTAAAAACCAGTGTGAACATAAAAAGAGAGAGAGAGAAAGAAAGAAAGGAAATTGTTCTGTCATCATTACAGCATTATGGATTATTCGTCTGCTATATTATGCATGTCCTATTAACTTTAAATTCCACTAGATCCTGCTTTGCGTTTAAGTATTTAGATCAACTTTTTTCAAAATTCAGTTTTATTTATTTTTGTAGAGTTGAAAGCATAGTAAAAATGTTTATAACTATTATTGTTGTATTGTTTATTCAATAATATAATTTTTACGTTTTTAGCAAGGATGCATAACATTGCAAAACATTTAGGCTGCACTCGAAAGAATATAGTTCCATACTATATAGTATGTTAAAAACAGAGATGGGAAACAAAGAACAAATACTTAGTTACTTTTGTAATTTTGACAACTTTTTACTTCTTACATTGCCCACCTGTGTGCAGCAGTGCACATTTTTTCAGGCAAAGCTATCACCCACCATATGTAGGCTAGTTTATGAAGATTTCTATGAGAAAGGCAAGGATGACTATGCAAATGAGACAAAGAGAGAGACGGCAAATTTAACATGACCGTTGCTGCCCTGTATACATGGTATACACACTTTGCTCGATCAGATCACATGTAAACAAGAGAGACACGTTCCAGTTCAAAATATGCCATACAAATTCTTAAGGTTAATAGTCTTTTGTCCACTTCCAATCACACTGCACGGGTTTTGTCTGGTCTTTCAATCTAATACCATGAAAAAATGTGCTTTTTACACACTATAAAGGAATAAATGTGTACATTTTAGTAATAAACGAATCAAATACTTTATAAAACATTATGCATTGAGATTAATTTCCTTTATTTCTTATGAGTTCATATTTCCTAATACACAATTTATGCTGTTTAACAGTTTTATTTATTTTTTATTTTTTTGCTGACTATATGATTTAAATTTTTAACAAATATTTTACAACAACAAAAGTAACTATACTGGGGTGCATTTTCCAAATAACGACGTAACTCGCAGCTGAACTATCATAGTACGATGCATCATTTGGAAAAAGAACGATGTTGTGACAAGTGTTTCCCAAAATGTATAATTTCTCTGTCGCAGACCCATCGCTTGAACCTTGTTAGTTATAACGTAAAACGCCCATAATGACGCTCTAAACTGGGTGGAATAACAACTTCTTTAGAGAAGAACGCCATAATTTCTTTGTGCAAATTACATTGTTTTACACAAACATGCATTTAAAATAAAATCCAATAATAGATTTGATAAAAAAAAACATATTAATTGAAATATATGGCACATATAGGGCCTATGTTTGCTTTACTAATAATATTGAGAATGACATATCCTATTCTAGAACATAAAATCACTTACAAAAGCTAACACCTATTCTAATATCAAATATAAATCATATAAATAAATAAATAAATAAATAAATAAATAAATAAATAAATAAATAAATAAATAAATGAGGCGATTTATTAAGAAATGAAATTTAATAATTATTATGTATTAGAAATAAAAAATAAATGGTCCTACTTTATATTAAGTGTCCTTAACTACTATGTACTTGCATTAAAAAATAAAATCAATGTACTTACTGTGTTCATAATGTATTTGAGAACACTTGTGGTGCTGTTGAGTTGGGATAGGCTGTTGGGTTATGGACAGGTTTGGTGGCATGGGTAGGTTTAAGGATGGGTTAAGGTGTAGGGAATGGTCAGCACAGCAGTGTATTTACAGATGTATTCACAGAAGTTAATTACACATGTAAATACATATATTTATATACATATAATATAGCTATTTAATCGAGCATAAGTACACAATAAATACATGTATTTACACAATAAGTACATTGTAACAAACTAATAATTCCTGTGTAAGTACATACTAGTTAAGGCCACTTAATATAAAGTGATACCAAATAAATCATACTTTAATAATAATATTATTAATTATGATGATTATTATGATTATTACTATTATTATTATCATTATTAAGTAGGATATTGCTTATTTATTTATTTATTTATTTATTTATTTATTTATTCTTTTTATTTTTTAAAAGACTACTTTTACATTTTGGCACTAGTAAACCACAGCAGAGGGTTCTAACCAGAAGGCCCATGTCATATACAGTACAGATACTTAATAAATAGCCTACTATGAATGAAAATAATTAACGTATGCTTTTTGTTTTCACAAGCTTTGGAGATGTAACATAAATTCCGCTTTTAATTAATAGGTCACCTATAGCTTTCCCCATGAGGCTGTGTTCAAAATGTCATCAATGTTTTCAAAGTGCACTGCGAACGGAGCACAACTGTAAACATGAAGATCGCTAAAACTGAACTGTAAAAATAGTTAGAAAGCAAATTACAGCTAAGAGAGATGACCTCAATGCTTTTTTACTTTTCATAATTCCAACTTTGAATGTTAGAGTGTTCTAAATGAATAGGGCATGTGGGGATAAGTGTGAATAGAACACAGCCAGGAACTATGTTTCGAACTACAGCTCCAGGGGTATAGTTGCGAGTGCTCAAGCTTGCGATGCAGTTTGCGAATGTTCCTTGGAGCGACGGATTTGGGAAACGGCCAATCAACAAACTATGTTTGTAACGACAGAACTTGCGACCTTAGTTGGCTAACAGTAGTTTTGGGAAACGCACCCCTGGGCAATGTATAAATTGATATATATTGCAAAAGGTTCTGAATTTATCACGTGAATAAAAGATTACGCAGTTGGCGTCAATAGCCGTGTGGTTAGTGTGTTGACACATAGTACCTAGGTGCTCACAGTGACCCGAGTTCGATTCCCGGCTCGAGGTCCTTTGCCAACCCATCCCTTCCCCTCTCCCCATCTCTGCTCTGCACACTTTTCTGTCTGTAAATCTCCACTGTTCTATCAAAATAAAAAAATAAATAAAAGATCATGCACGTTTTGTAGGTTGTAGTCACGCCTGTAGCTTTTAGTATAGAATAAATGTATTAACATAATTAATGTTTATTCATTTAAGAAAATATCCACAATAAAACCCTGGAAAAAAACACAAAAATAATGGGTTATGTAGGAGAGGTGCTAAAGCAAAAGAAAATAGTTTGCAGTCAAATAAGATAAGTGTTTATTTTAGCAAAAGAAAATATATTTTCAATATATTCAATAAAAAAATATTCAAATATAAAATGTAAATATTCAATATATTTTGGACAAAATTCAGTGTAACATGTAAGATATTATTTATATAGATCTACAGGCCTACAAAATTATTTTTAAAGTGCATGAACGTGAATGGCAGCCGTGATGAACAGTGTGAGTTTGTGTCAGGATGATGATACATGGGGGGAAAATGGATATTGACCTACCTAGTAAAACTAAAACATGTAGTAAAAATAGATACTTTTTACTTAAGTACATTTTTGAGGCCATACTTCTTTACATTTACTTGGGTACAAAAGTGTACTTCAACTTTTACCAGAGTCGTTTCATACATGAGTATTTGTACTTCTACTTGTACATGTTGCCATCTCTGGTTAAAAACAGTATGTCAGGTGAGTAGTGTGTCCGAATTCGCCACTCAAAGCTTCTTTTGGCTCCAGGTGCTCTATCAAACTGTATGGGGAGACTCAACAAATGGTAATAATAAACGTTTACAAGGTGATGTCCAATATTCGATGGCCAGAAAGTGATTAATTTTTAATAAATTGTAAAAATATTGGTGTCTGTGATGCAGTAAGTCCAGAGACTCATGTGCACACCATGATCTTATATAAAATTCACGTTAAAGTGTGATATGACTAAAAAGTGGACATTCCATATCGTCACCTTAGAATTATAAGGTTGTATCTAACATTTTTGTCAAAATTGAGTTATTGATATATTCTTATAAAATGACAATTTATTTACATTATGGGATGTATTTTATAAGTTGTTTAAATTTTAAGGCTTTCTATTTGAAAAAAAAGGAAATGTTTCACACATACTGTTTGCTATGGAATGCAAAAACTTTAGAGCTCATTATCTCATTATCTTCTTTCTCTAAACTTATAATTTTAAGGTGATAATATATATATATATATATATATATATATATATATATATATATATATATATATATATATATATATATATATATATACACACACACACACACACACACACACACACACACACACACACACACACACACACACACACACACACACATACAACTCTGTTCTAGTGGTATTTGAATACTGTAGCTTAATTTTAAAAATTATACATACTGTGCCTTTAAAGGTCCTGTGAAATTAAAATAAAAAACTTAGATGTTAGTTTTTTAGAATATCTATAAGCTATTGTGCTCCAAAGCATAGCCAAAATTTGCATTTAGAAAATATAAAACTAATTTAAACATCTAAAGCTTGCAGTTTGTCACTTAAATGGTTCATGCCTAAATTCATGACTAATCAAATGCTCTCTAGTATCTGACATGCCCCGCCCCCTTCAAGACATTTCTCATTTAATACACATGAGCTCGACCATCCTCACTGTTAGAGCTGTGATTAAAAGCGAAACACTATTTGTTGTTTTTTAAAAAGGGAGAAGCTACTCTGTCTCACCATCTCTTTATTATTCAGTTGAGATTACGTCAGACATTGAATAAAAAGATTCTCATTTCATCAGACCTTTAAACTATAAGTGCATCTAGTGAATGTCAGATATTTCCTCATGAAGCTTAGCAATGCAAGGCCTCTTCATTTAGCAAATGTAGAAACAATCAAAATGTCTACAATGTGTTTCCTGCTCATCTGCTCCAGCGTCTAGCTCTTGTCATCCCTCACAAACACATTTACAGGAACTCACACGCACAACTGGAGGCTTCCTTTGTCATATGACAGAGTTCGGCCAAGTTGAAACGTGGCTGTACAGTGACGTTTTCCATTTAGTCCCGAGACAGACCAGAAAAGACGTTTCGTTTGCTCATAAAGCCACTGTGTTGTCTCTTTTTACCTTATCTTGTAACATCTCTGCTTTCAGACAGCTATTGTTTAATGAGAGTGCAACAATCAAACATTCACCAGTTTATTTGTCCCCTCACTATTTTTCAGTAAAGTGCTCGCGGACAGCGGCAGGCTTGCTGAACGAGGTCATCCCATCTTAAAGCTCCACAACTGCTCCATTGTGCTGCATCCGTCACCCTGACACTTAAGGCAAGTCACTTGATTTCCTTGTGCCTCTCTGCCTCTCCCGTATGTGAAAAATCCAAAACAGCTGAACAACAACCATATCATACATCTCCCCGCTGTCTCAGAAAGTTTATAGTCTCAATCGACAAGTGTTCAAATTAAAATCCCACCAACTTGGTGTTGCTCAAAGGATGGTACATCCTAGGATCAACTTCTGAGGTAACAAAGCTTGGTGAAGTAAAGAAGTGGAGACTCACCGATAGTCCCGTAACGGCACCGTAAAAACTGCAGGACAAGACCACTCTTTGTTGGATGGATGGATGTTCTGGCTGAGTTCTGCTGGCAAATGGGCTTTTATTACTCTCTTGTGATGTCACAGTCACATTTGCCTAATGCAGTAAGTTAGTCCTCTGGCTGTGTGGAAGCACAACAACTGTCTGATTCAGTAACTGTTTGCTTAAAGTATATATCACTCAAAAGTGACATTTTTGATGTCGTTATTCGCTCTACATGATCTCCATTTACTGCAGAACACAAAAAGGAGATGTTTAGCAGAATGTTCACACTGCTGTGTTCCATTCTGTCAAAGTTTATGGAGATTGAGGAGGCCAAAAGTGGAAAAAAGCACCATAAAAGATGACTAGGTGATCTTTGGAAGTCATAAAACATTGCATTCTTATTGTTTGGGGCCCGTTTCTATGACACATGGTTCAATCAAGTATCTTTTTTTAAAATAAGTATGTTGATTAACATTATATATAACATTATGTAGAATACGAGAATACAAATAATATCAGGACTTTTTTTAACAATAAGCAAAAGACAAATAATAACAATAAAAAAGAAGAAGAAAATACAAATACAACCCATTCAAACAAGGTATAATTGTCTCAAATTTTGTCAAAACATTTCTCATTTTGATGTTAAGCAAAGATAGTTGAAATGGTTGATGGTAATAATAGATTAAAACAATAATGTCCAGAAATGATGCACAAATAAATTACATTTACATATATGATAAACATTAAAATAAAACAACATAAATGTATAATAGTTTATGGTGTGAGGAGTCATATCTTCAGTTAAATGTTTTAAAGACAAAAGATATGATCATTGATCTTAGAAAGGCTGCTCACACACAGATGAGCATTTCCATTAAAAATCAGACTGTGGAAAATGTGCGATCATACAAATACCTTGGCACAATTATTGACTCTACACTTTCCTTTGATGAGAATTGTTCATCCATATTGATAAACACACGATGGTTCTATTTTATCATGCTTTTCTTGAATACGTTTTATCCTTAGCTTTGGTGTCATGGTTTGGGAATCTCTCTGTCAAGAATAAAAACTTACTAAATCAAATAATGTGGTCCAGTAAGCTGACCGGGGTGTCACTAGCCAATCTAGAGGCTGTGTAAACCAGGCAGCTAAACAGAATCACAAATTCCATTTTAAGTGACACTGCTCATCCTCTACACTCAGAGTTTCAGCGCCTCCTTCCTTCTGGTCGCAGGTTTCTAGTATTAAGCTGTAGAACGAAACACTACAAAAGTAGTTTCATACCAGCAGCCATTAGACATTTAAACAAGACACAGACTAAAGCAGAGGTGTTTCGGTGACTTGTAGATTTTCGTTTTAAACATTTGTTTGCGGGGTGGACATTTAAAGTGATTAATTATTTATTCTTTATAAGTGTTTTTATGTTTATTTTTTATGTCTTAATGTTCATTAGGGACCGAGCACCGAAACGGTGCGTAGGCCCTATTGGAATTGCTCCGTTTTTTATTATTATTATTATTATTATTATTAGGGACCGAGCACCGAAACGGTGCGTAGGCCCTATTGGAATTGCTCCGTTTATTATTAGGGACCGAGCACCGAACGGTGCAAGGCCCTATTGGAATTGCTCCGTTTATTAGGGACCGAGCACCGAAACGGTGCGTAGGCCCTATTGGAATTGCTCCGTTTATTATTATTAGGGACCGAGCACCGAAACGGTGCGTAGGCCCTATTGGAATTGCTCCGTTTTTTATTATTATTATTATTATTATTATTATTCCGCCCCCTATCGGGGCACTTTTGAGGGTCTAAACATGCCCGAAAACTCATGAAGATTTGCACACACACCAAACGCGGTGTAAATAGCAGGTTGATATGGGTCTCGGAAGTGGGCGTGGCAAAATGACTCGACAGCGCCACCTAGAAAAATTAAACGGACGAGCCCCCGATACACGAATCACGCACATGCACGAAAATTGGCACACACCTCAAACATGCCAAACCACACGAAAAAGTCTCTTGGAGCCATATCTCAAACCCAAAAGGAAGTCAGATATTTTTAACTTCCTGCGGCGAAAAAGTGGCGTTTTTGCCATTTCCAGGCGTTGTATTTTAACGAACTCCTCCTAGGGATTTTATCCGATCGACACCAAAATTGGGTTTTGTCATCTAAAGGCCTTGGCGATGTTAAATTGCGAAGCTTTTGAGTTTTCGTCGATGGGCGTGTCCGTGGCGCCCTCGCAAACTTTGATGATTCGCCACAAAACAAGAAGTCATTATAACTCAGGCATGCATTATCAGATCTGCCTCAAAATTCACACGTTTGATAAGCGTCCTGACCTGAACACGTTTACATACCGATATCCAGATATAGTTACGGCGCCACCTGCTGGCCACAGGAAATGACATGATTTACGGAGTAATAAACTCCTCCCACAAATTTTTTCGTATCAGCACCAAAATTGGGTGGTGTTATCTGAAAGCTCTAGCGATGATATATTGTGAAGATCTAGAGTTTTGGCAGAGGGGCGTGTCCGTGGCGGTATGACAAACCTCAACGCTTCGCCATGGAACAGGAAGTCCTTATAACTCAACCACACAATGTCCGATCCGCCTGAAACTTCACATGGTTGATAAACGTCATCTCTTGAACACATCCACATAACAATATTGAAGTGGGCGTGGCAAAATGACTCGACAGCGCCACCTAGAAAAATTAAACGGACGAGCCCCCGAGCTACGAATCACGCACATGCACGAAAATTGGCACACACCTTAAACATGCCAAAACATACGAAAAAGTCTCTTGGAGCCATATCTCAAACCTAACAGGAAGTCAGATATTATTAACTTCCTGCGGCGAAAAAGTGGCATTTTTGCCATTTCCAAGCGTTGTATTTTAACGAACTCCTCCTAGGGATTTTATCCGATCGACACCAAAATTGGGTTTTATCATCTAAAGGCCTTGGCGATGTTAAATTGCGAAGCTTTAGAGTTTTTGTCGATGGGCGTGTCTGTGGCGGCCTCGCAAACTTTGATGATTCGCCACAACAGGAAGTCGTTATAACTCAGGCATGCATTATCAGATCTGCCTCAAAATTCACACATTTAATAACAGTCCTGACCTGAACAGGTTTACGTGCCGATATCCAGTTACAGTTATAGCGCCACCTGCTGGCCACAGGAAATGACATGTTTGACACTATAAGAAACTCCTACCACAAACTTTCCCATATCAGCACCAAAATGGAGTGGTGTCATCTGAAAGCTCTAGCAATGATATATTGTGAAGATCTAGAGTTTTTGCAGAGGGGCGTGTCTGTGGTGGCATGACAAACCTCAACGCTTCGCCATGGAACAGGAAGTCCTTATAACTCTACCGCACAATGTCCGATCTGCCTGAAACTTCACATGATTGATAAAAGTCCTCTCCTGAACACATCTACATAACAATATTGAGTCAGTAATAGCGCCATCTGCTGGCAGAAGGTAGTTTGGCTTGTAACTTGGCCACACAATGTCCGATCTGCCTGAAACTTCACATGATTGATAAAAGTCCTCCCCTGAGCACATCTACATAAAAAATCTTCATAATAATATTGAGTCATAGTCATAGCGCCACCTGCTGGCAGAAGGTAGTTTTTCTTGTAACTCGGCCACACAATGTCCGATCTGTCTAAAATGTCACATGGTTGATGAAAGTCCTCTCCTGAGCACATCTACATAATAATATTGAGTTTTTAATAGCGCCACCTGCTGGCAGAATGTAGTTTGTCTTATAACACAATCTCCACACAATCTCTGATCTGCCTGAAACTTCACATGTTTGATAAAAGTCCACTCCTGAACACATCCCCATAACAATATTGAGTCAGTCATAACGCCACCTGCTGGCAAAAGGTAGTTTGGCTTATAACTCAGCCACAAAATGTCCCATGTGCCTGAAACTTCACATGGTTGATTAAATTCCTCTCCTGAAGTTATCTACATGCCAATCTTAAGTCACAGTTATAGCGCCACCTGCTGACAGGAGGAAGTTTGGCATAAATCTGTATTTTTCTTAGGTTTTATATATATATATATCGGCTTTTATTATTATTGTTCGCTGTTCTCTGTCATCGTAAGGTCACCGGGCGGCGGTGAGCCCGGGTGCGAGGTCCCTATCATCGCTGCTTGCAGCTTTAATTATTATTATTATTATTATTCTTCTCTCCAATGAATCGCGATTTAGAGGGGCTAAACATGCCCGAAAACTCACGCAACTTTGCGCACACCTCAGAAGTGGCGAAAATTTACGTTTGTTACAGGTCTCGGAAGTGGGCGTGGCAAAATGACTCGACAGCGCCACCTAGAAAAATTAAACGGACGAGCCCCCGATCCACGAATCACACACACGCACGAAAATTGGCACACACCTCAAACATGCCAAAACATACGAAAAAGTCTCTTGGAGCCATATCTCAAACCCAACAGGAAGTCGGATATTTTTAACTTCCTGCGGCGAAAAAGTGGCGTTTTTGCCATTTCCAGGCGTCGTATTTTAACGAACTCCTCCTAGGGATTTTATCTGATCGACACCAAAATTGGGTTTTGTCATCTAAAGGCCTTGGTGATGTTAAATTGCGAAGGATTAGAGTTTTCGTCGATGGGCGTGTCCGTGGCGGCCTCGCAAACTTTGACGATTCGCCACGAAACAGGAAGCCGTTATAACTCAGGCATGCATTATCCGATCTGCCTCAAAATACACACGCTTGATAAGAGTCCTGACCTAAACACATTTACAAGCCGATATCCAGATACAGTTACGGCGCCACCTGCTGGCCACAGGAAATGACATGATTTACGGAGTAACAAACTCCTCCCACAAATTTTACCGTATCAGCACCAAAATTGGGTGGTGTTATCTGAAAGCTCTGGTGATGATATATTGTGAAGATCTAGAGTTTTCACAGAGGGGCGTGTCCGTGGCGGCATGACAAACCTCAACGCTTCGCCATGGAACAGGAAGTCCTTGTAACTCAACCACAAAATGTCCAATCAGCCTGAAACTTCACATGGTTGATAAACGTCCTCTCCTGAACACATCCACATAACAATATTGAAGTGGGCGTGGCAAAACGACTCGACAGCGCCACCTAGAAAAATTAAACGGACGAGCCCCCGATCTACGAATCACGCACATGCACGAAAATTGGCACACACCTCAAACATGCCAAAACATACGAAAAAGTCTCTTGGAGCCATATCTCAAACTCAACAGGAAGTCGGATATTTTTAACTTCCTGCGGCGAAAAAGTGGCTCTTTTGCCATTTCCAAGCGTTGTATTTTAACGAACTCCTCCTAGGGATTTTATCTGATTGACACCAAAATTGGGTTTTGTCATCTTAAAGCCTTGGTGATGTTAAACTGCGAAGCTTTAGAGCTTTCATCGATGGCCGTGTCCGTGGCGGCCTCGCAAACGTTGATGATTTGCCACAAGACAGTAAGTCGTTATAACTCAGGCATGCAATATTCGATCTGCCTCAAAATTCACACATTTAATAAAAGTCCTGACCTGAACAGGTTTACGTGCCGATATCCAGTTACAGTTATAGCGCCACCTGCTGGCTACAGGAAATGACATGTTTGACACTGTAACAAACTCCTTCCACAAACTTTCCCGTATCAGCACCAAAATAGAGTGGTGTCATCTGAAAGCTCTAGCGATGACATATTGTGAAGATCTAGAGTTTTTGCAGAGGGGCGTGTCTGTGGTGGCATGACAAACCTCAACGCTTCGCCATGGAACAGGAAGTTATTATAACTCAACCACACAATGTCTGATCTGCCTGAAACTTCACATGATTGATAAAAGTCCTCTCCTGAACACATCCACATAACAATATTGAGTCAGTCATAGCGCCACCTGCTGGCAGAAGGTAGTTTGGCTTATAACTCGGCCACACAATGTCAGATCTGCCTAAAATGTCGAATGGTTGATGAAAGTCCTCTCCTAAACACATCTACATAATAATATTGAGTCTTTCATAGCGCCACCTGCTGGCAGAATGTAGTTTGTCTTAAAACACAATCTCCACACAATCTCTGATCTGCCTAAAACTTCACATGATTGATAAAAGTCCGCTTCTGAACACATCCACATAACAATATTGAGTCAGTCATAACGCCACCTGCTGGCAGAAGGTAGTTTGGCTTATAACTCAGCCACACAATGTCCCATGTGCCTGAAACTTCACATGGTTGATCAGATTCCTCTCCGGAAGACATCTACATGCCAATCTTAAGTCACAGTTATAGCGCCACCTGCTGACAGGAGGAAGTTTGGCATAAATCTGTGATTTTCTTAGATTTTTTATATATATTGGCTTAAATTATTATTGTTCGCTGTTCTCTGCCATCGTATGGTCACCGGGCGGCGGTGAGCCCGGGTGCGAGGTCCCTATCATCGCTGCTTGCAGCTTTAATTAGGGACCGAGCACCGAACGGTGCAAGGCCCTATTGGAATTGCTCCGTTTCTTATTATTAGGGACCGAGCACCGAAACGGTGCGTAGGCCCTATTGGAATTGCTCCGTTTATTATTATTATTATTATTATTAGGGACCGAGCACCGAAACGGTGCGTAGGCCCTATTGGAATTGCTCCGTTTTTTATTATTATTATTATTATTATTATTATTCCGCCCCCAATCGGGGCACTTTTGAGGGTCTAAACATGCCCGAAAACTCACGAAAAATTGCACACACACCAAACCCGGTGTAAATAGCAGGTTGATATGGGTCTCGGAAGTGGGCGTGGCAAAATGACTCGACAGCGCCACCTAGAAAAATTAAACGGACGAGCCCCCGATCCACGAATCACACACATGCACGAAAATTGGCACACACCTCAAACACGCCAAAACATACGAAAAAGTCTCTTGGAGCCATATCTCAAACCCAACAGGAAGTCGGATATTTTTGACTTCCTGCGGCGAAAAAGTGGCGTTTTTGCCATTTCCAAGCGTTGTATTTTAACGAACTCCTCCTAGGGATTTTATCCGATCGTCACCAAAATTGGGTTTTGTCATCTAAAGGCCTTGGCGATGTTAAATTGCGAAGCTTTAGAGTTTTCGTCGATGGGCGTGTCCGTGGCGGCCTCGCAAACTTTGATGATTCGCCACAAAACAGGAAGTCGTTATAACTCAGGCATGCATTATCCGATCTGCTTCAAAATTCACACGCTTGATAAGAGTCCTGACCTGAACACGTTTATATGCCGATATCCAGATAAAGTTATAGCGCCACCTGCTGGCCACAGGAAATGACATGTTTTACAGTGTAACAAACTCCTCCCACAAATTTTTTCGTATCAGCACCAAATTTGGGTTGTGTTATCTGAAAGCTCTAGCGATGATATATTGTAAAGATCTAGAGTTTTCGCAGAGGGGCGTGTCCATGGCGGCATGACAAACCTCAACGCTTCGCCATGGAACAGGAAGTCCTTATAACTCAACCACACAATGTCCGATCTCCCCGAAACATCACATGGTTGATAAAAGTCCTCTCCTGAACACATCCACATGACAATATTGAAGTGGGCGTGGCAAATTGACTCGACAGCGCCACCTGCAAAAATTAATCGGACGAGCCCCTGATCTATGAATCACGCACATGCACGAAAATTGGCACACACCTTAAACACGCCAAAACATACGAAAAAGTCTCTTGGAGCCATATCTCAAACCCAACAGGAAGTCAGATATTTTTAACTTCCTGCGGCAAATAAGTGGCATTTTTGCCATTTCCAGGCTTTGTATCTTAACAAACTCCTCCTAGGGATTTTATGCTATCGACACCAAAATTGGGTTTTGTCATCTAAAGGCCTTGGCGATGTTAAATTGCGAAGCTTTAGAGGTTTTGTCGATAGCCGTGTCCGTGGCGGCCTTGCAAACTTTAACGATTCGCCACAAAACCGGAAGTCATTATAACTCAGGCATGCATTATCCGATCTGCCTCAAAATTCACATGTTTAATAAGAGTCCTGACCTGAACACGTTTACATGCCAATATCCAGATAGAGTTATAGCGCCACCAGCTGGCCACAGGAAACGACATGTTTTACATTGTAACATACTACTTCACCAAATTTTATTGTATCAGCACCAAAATTGGGTGTTGTCATCTGAAAGCTCTAGCGATGATATATTGTGAAGATCTAAAGTTTTTGCAGAGGGGCGTGTCCGTGGCGGCATGACAAACCTCAACGCTTCGCCATGGAACAGGAAGTCCTTATAACTACACCACACAATGTCTGATCTGCCTGAAACTTCACATGGTTGATGAAAGTACTCTCCCGTGCACATCTACATAATTATATTGAGTCTCTAATAGCGCCACCTGCTGGTAGAAGGTAGTTTGGCTTATAACTCAGCCACACAATGTCTGATCTGCCTGAAACTATACATGGTTGATTAAATTCCTCTCTTGAAGACATCTACATGCCAATATGGAGTCACAGTCATAGCGCCACCTGCTGGCAACGGGAAATTAAATATAACTCAGCCGAACAATGTCAGATCTGGCTGAAAAATCACATGGTGGATAAGATTCCTCTACTGAAGGCATCTACATGCCAATCTTGAGTCACAGTCAAAGCGCCACCTGCTGGCAGAATGTAGTTTGCATTATAACTCAACCACACAAAATGTGATCAGCCTGAAACTTCACATGGTTGATAAAAGTCTTCTCCTGAACACATCCACATAACAAAATTAAATCATTCATAGTGCCACCTGCTGGCAGAAGGTAGTTTGGCTTATAAATCAGCCACAAAATGACTGATCTGCCTGAAAATTCACATGGTTGATAAGAATTCTCTCCTGAAGACATCTACATGCCAATCTTGAGTCACAGTTATAGTGCCACTTGGTGACAGGAGGAAGTTTGACATAAATTTGTGATTTAAACATATCGGCTTAAATTATTACTGTTCGCTGTTCTCTGTCATCCTGAGGCCACCGGGTGGCGGTGAGCCCGGGTGCGAGGTCCCTATCATCGCTGCTTGCAGCTTTAATTAGGGACCGAGCACCGAAACGGTGCGTAGGCCCTATTGGAATTGCTCCGTTTATTATTATTATTATTATTATTATTATTATTATTATTCTCCTCCGGAATGAATCGCGATTTTGAGGGGCTAAACATGCCCGAAAACTCACGCAACTTTGCACACGCCTCAGAAGTGGCGAAAATTTACGTTTGTTAAGGGCTTCGGAAGTGGGCGTGGCAAAATTACTCGACAGCGCCACCTAGAAAAATTAAACGGACGAGCCCCCGATCCACGAATCACGCACATGCACGAAAATTGGCACACACCTCAAACATGCCAAAACATACGAAAAAGTCTCTTGGAGCCATATCTCAAACCCAACAGGAAGTCGGATATTTTTTACTTTCTGCGGCGAAAAAGTGGCGTTTTTGCCATTTCCAGGCGTTGTATTTTAACGAACTCCTCCTAGGGATTTTATCCGATCGACACCAAAATTGGGTTTTGACATCTAAAGGCCTTGGCGATGTTAAATTGCGAAGCTTTAGAGTTTTCGTCGATGGGCGTGTCCGTGGCGGCCTCGCAAACTTTGACGATTCGCCACAAAACAGGAAGTCGTTATAACTCAGGCATGCATTATCCGATCTGCCTCAAAATTCACACGTTTGATAACAGTCCTGACATGAACACGTTTACATGCCGATATCCAGATACAGTTATAGCGCCACCTGCTGGCCACAGGAAATGACATGTTTTACATCGTAACAAACTCCTCCCACAAATTTTTTCGTATCAGCACCAAATTTGGGTTGTGTTATCTGAAAGCCCTAGCGATGATATATTGTGAAGATCTAGAGTTTTCGGAGAGGGGCGTGTCCGTGGCGGCATGACAAACCTCAACGCTTCGCCATGGAACAGGAAGTCCTTATAACTCAACCACACAATGTCCGATCTGCCTGAAACTTCACATGGTTGATAAAAGTCCTCTCCTGAACACATCCCCATAACAATATTGAAGTGGGCGTGGCAAAATGACTCGACAGCGCCACCTAGAAAAATTAAACGGACGAGCCCCTGATCTACGAATCACGCACATGCACGAAAATTGGCACACACCTTAAACATGCCAAAACATACAAAAAAGTCTCTTGGAGCCATATCTCAAACCCAACAGGAAGTTGGATATTTTTAACTTCCTGCGGCAAATAAGTGGCATTTTTGCCATTTCCAGGCTTTGAATCTTAACGAACTCCTCCTAGGGATTTTATCCTATCGACACCAAAATTGGGTTTTGTCATCGAAAGGCCTTGGCGATGTTAAATTGCGAAGCTTTAGAGGTTTTGTCGATGGGCGTGTCCGTGGCGGCCTCGCAAACTTTAACGATTCGCCACAAAACCGGAAGTCATTATAACTCAGGCATGCATCATCCGATCTGCCTCAAAATTCACATGTTTAATAAGAGTCCTGACCTGAACACGTTTACATGCCAATATCCAGATACAGTTATAGCGCCACCTGCTGGCCACAGAAAATGTCATGATTTACAAAATAATAAACTCATCCCACAATTTTTTTCATATTAGCACCAAATTTGGTTGGTTGTGTATCTGAAAGGTCAAGCGATGATATATTGTGAAGATCTAGAGTTTTTGCAGAGGGGCTTGTCTGTGGTGGCATGACAAACCTCAACGCTTCGCCATGAAAAAGGAAGTCCTTATAACTCAACCACACAATGTCTGATCTGCCTGAAACTTCACATGATTGATAAAAGTCCTCTCCTGAACACATCTACATAACAATATTGAGTCAGTCATAGCGCCACCTGCTGGCGGAAGGTAGTTTGGCTTATAACTCGGCCACACAATGTCCGATCTGCCTGAAACTTTACATGGTTGATGAAAGTCCTCCCCTGAGCACATCTACATAATAATATTGAGTCATAGTCATAGCTCCACCTGCTGGCAGAAGGAAGTTTGGCTTGTAACTGGGCCACACAATGTCAGATCTTTCTAAAATGTCACATGGTTGATGAAAGTCCTCTCCAGAGCACATCTATATAATAATATTGAGTCTTTAATAGCGCCACCTGCTGGCAGAATGTAGTTTGTCTTTTAACACAATCTCTGATCTACCTGAAACTTCACATGGTTGATAAAAGTCCGCTCCTGAACACATCCCCATAACAATATTGAGTCAGTCATAACGCCACCTGCTGGCAGTAGGTAGTTTGGCTTATAACTCAGCCACACAATGTCCCATGTGCCTGAAACTTCACATGGTTGATAAGATTACTCTCCGGTTGACATCTACATGCCAATCTTGAGTCACAGTTATGGCGCCACCTGCTGACAGGAGGAAATTTGGCATAAATCTGTGATTTTCTTTGATTTTTAAAAATATATTGGCTTAAATTATTATTGTTCGCTGTTCTTTGTCATCGTAAGGTCACCGGGCGGCGGTGAGCCCGGGTGCGAGGTCCCTATCATCGCTGCTTGCAGCTTTAATTATTATTATTATTATTCTCCTCCGGAATGAATCGCGGTTTTGAGGGGCTAAACATGCCCAAAAACTCACGCAACTTTGCACACGCCTCAAAAGTGGCGAAAATTTACGTTTATTATGGGCTTCGGAAGTGGGCGTGGCAAAATGACTCGACAGCGCCACCTAGAAAAATTAAACTGACGAGCCCTCGATATACGAATCACGCACATGCACGAAAATTGGCACACACCTCAAACACACCAAAACATACGAAAAAGTCTCTTGGAGCCATATCTCAAACCCAACAGGAAGTCGGATATTTTTAACTTCCTGCGGCGAAAAAGTGGCTCTTTTGCCATTTCCAGGCGTTGTATTTTAACGAACTCCTCCTAGGGATTTTATCCGATCGACACCAAAATTGGCTTTTGTCATCTAAAGGCCTTGGCGATGTTAAATTGCGAAGGATTAGAGTTTTCGTCGATGGGCGTGTCCGTGGCGGCCTCGCAAACTTTGACGATTCGCCACGAAACAGGAAGCCGTTATAACTCAGGCATGCATTACTCGATCTGCCTCAAAATTCACACGCTTGATAACAGTCCTGACCTGAACACATTTACATGCCGATATCCAGATACAGTTATAGCGCCACCTGCTGGCCACAGGAAATGACATGATTTACGGAGTAACAAACTCCTCCCACAAAATTTATCGTATCAGCACCAAAATTGGGTGGCGGCATCTGAAAGCTCTTGTGATGATATATTGTGAAGATCTAGAGTTTTCACAGAGGGGCGTGTCCGTGGCGGCATGACAAACCTCAACGCTTCGCCATGGAACAGGAAGTCCTTATAACTCAACCACAAAATGTCCAATCAGCCTGAAACTTCACATGGTTGATAAACGTCCTCTCCTGAACACATCCACATAACAATATTGAAGTGGGCGTGGCAAAACGACTCGACAGCGCCACCTATAAAAATTAAACGGACGAGCCCCCGATCTACAAATCACGCACATGCACGAAAATTGGCACACACCTCAAACATGCCAAAACATATGAAAAAGTCTCTTGGAGCCATATCTCAAACCCAACAGGAAGTCGGATATTTTTAACTTCCTGCGGCGAAAAAGTGGCTCTTTTGCCATTTCTAGGCGTTGTATTTTAACGAACTCCTCCTAGGGATTTTATCTGATTGACACCAAAATTGGGTTTTGTCGTCTTAAAGCCTTTGTGATGTTAAATTGCGAAGCTTTAGAGTTTTCATCGATGGGCGTGTCCGTGGCGGCCTCGCAAACGTTGATGATTCGCCACAAAACAGGAAGTCATTATAAATCAGGCATGCAATATTCGATCTGCCTCAAAATTCACACATTTAATAACAGTCCTGACCTGAACAGGTTTACGTGCCGATATCCAGTTACAGTTATAGCGCCACCTGCTGGCCACAGGAAATGACATGTTTGACACTGTAACAAACTCCTTCCACAAACTTTCCCGTATCAGCACCAAAATAGAGTGGTGTCATCTGAAAGCTCTAGCGATGATATATTGTGAAGATCTAGAGTTTTTGCTGAGGGGCGTGTCTGTGGTGGCATGACAAACCTCAACGATTCGCAATGGAACAGGAAGTTATTATAACTCAACCACACAATGTCTGATCTGCCTGAAACTTCACATGGTTGATAAGTTTCCTCTCCTGAAGACATCTACATGCCAATCATGAGTCACAGTTATAGCGCCACTTGCTGACAGGAGGAAGTTTGGCATAAATCTGTGATTTTCTCAGATATTTTTAATATATCGGCTTAAATTATTACTGTTCGCTGTTCTCTGTCATCCTGATGCCACCGGGCGGCTGTGAGCCCGGGTGCGAGGTCCCTATCATCGCTGCTTGCAGCTTTAATTTATTATTATTATTATTATTCCGCCCCCTATCGGGGCACTTTTGAGGGTCTAAACATGCCCGAAAACTCATGAAAATTTGCACACACACCAAACGCGGTGTAAATAGCAGGTTGATATGGGTCTCGGAAGTGGGCGTGGCAAAATGACTCGACAGCGCCACCTAGAAAAATTAAACGGACGAGCCCCCGATCCACGAATCACGCACATGCACGAAAATTGGCACACACCTCAAACATGCCAAAACATACCAAAAAGTCTCTTGGAGCCATATCTCAAACCCAACAGGAAGTCAGATATTTTTAACTTCCTGCGGCGAAAAAGTGGCATTTTTGCCATTTCCAGGCGTTGTATTTTAACGAACTCCTCCTAGGGATTTTATCTGATCGACACCAAAATTGGGTTTTGTCATCTAAAGGCCTTGGCGATGTTAAATTGCGAAGCTTTAGAGTTTTCGTCGATGGGCGTGTCCGTGGCGGCCTCGCAAACTTTGACAATTCGCCACAAAACAGGAAGTCACTATAACTCAGGCATGCATTATCAGATCTGCCTCAAAATTCACATGTTTAAAAAGAGTCCAGACTAGAACACGTTTACATGCCGATATCCAGATACAGTTATAGCGCCACCTGCTGGCCACAGGAAATGTCATGATTTACAGAGTAATAAACTCCTCCCACAAATTTTTTCGTATCAGCACCAAATTTGGTGGGTTGTTATCTGAAAGCTTAAGTGATGATATATTGTCAAGATCTAGAGTTTTTGCTGAGGGGCGTGTCCGTGGCGGCATGACAAACCTCAACGCTTCGCCATGGAACAGCAAGTCCTCATAACTCAACCACACAATGTCCGATCAGCCTGAAACTTCACATGATTGATAAAAGTCCTCTTCTGAACACATCCGCAAAACAGTAATGAGTCAGTCATAACGCCACCTGCTGGCAGAAGGTAGATAGGCTTATAACTCAGCCAAACAACATCCGATCTGCCTGAAACTTCACATGGTTGATTAAATTCCATTACTGATGGCATCTACATGCCAATCTTAAGTCACAGTTATAGCGCCACCTGCTGGCAGATGGTAGTTTGCATTATAACTCAACCACACAAAGTCCGATCTGCCTGAAAGTTCACATGGTTGATAAAAGTCCTCTCCTGAACACATCTACATAACAACATTGAGTCTGTCATAGCGCCACCTGCTGACAAAAGGCAGTTTGGCTTATAACTCAGCTAAACAATGTTCGATCTGCCTGAAACTTCACATGGTTGATAAGATTCCTCTCCTGGTGACATCTACATGCCAATCTTGAGTCACAGTCATAGCGCCACCTGCTGAGAGGAGGAGGTTTGGCATAAATCTGTGATTTTCTCAGATTTTTTAAATAAAATGGCTTAAATTATTACTGTTCGCTGTTCTCTGTAATCCTGAGGCCACCGGGCGGCGGTGAGCCCGGGTGCGAGGTCCCTATCATCGCTGCTTGCAGCTTTAATTATTATTATTATTATTATTCCGCCCCCTATCGGGGCACTTTTGAGGGTCTAAACATGCCCGAAAACTCATGAAAATATGCACACACACCAAACGCGGTGTAAATAGCAGGTTGATATGGGTCTCGGAAGTGGGTGTGGCAAAATGACTCGACAGCGCCACCTAGAAAAATTAAACGGACGAGCCCCCGATACACGAATCACGCACATGCACCAAAATTGGCACACACCTCAAACACACCAAACCATACGAAAAAGTCTCTTGGAGCCATATCTCAAACCCAAGAGGAAGTCGGATATTTTTAACTTCCTGCGGTGAAAAAGTGGCAATTTTGCCATTTCCAGGCGTTGTATTTTAACGAACTCCTCCTAGGGATTTTATTCGATCGACACCAAAATCAGATTTTGTCATCTAAAGGCCTTGGCGATGTTAAATTGCGAAGCTTTAGAGTTTTCGCCGATGGGCGTGTCCGTGGGGGCCTCACAAACTTTGACGATTCGCCACTAAACAGGAAGTCGTTATAACTCAGGCATGCAATATCCGATCTGCCTCAAAATTCACACCTTTGATAACAGTCCTGACCTGAACACGTTTACATGCCGATATCCAGATACAGTTATAGCGCCACCTGCTGGCCACAGGAAATGACATGATTTACGGAGTAATAAACTCCTCCCACAAATTTTATCGTATAAGCAGCAAAATTGGGTGGTGTTATCTGAAAGCTCTAGCGATGATATATTGTGAAGATCTAGAGTTTTCGCAGAGGGGCGTGTCCGTGGCGGTATGACAAACCTCAACGCTTCGCCATGGAACAGGAAGTCCTTATAACTCAACCACACAATGTCCGATCTGCCTGAAACTTCACATGGTTGATAAACGTCATCTCTTGAACACATCCACATAACAATATTGAAGTGGGCGTGGCAAAATGACTCGACAGCGCCACCTAGAAAAATTAAACGGACAAGCCCCCGATCTACGAATCACGCACATGCACAAAAATTGGCACACACCTCAAACATGGCAAAACATACGAAAAAGTCTCTTGGAGCCATATCTCAAACCCAACAGGAAGTTGGATATTTTTAACTTCCTGTGGCGAAAAAGTGGCGCTTTTGCCATTTTCAGGCGTTGTATTTTAACGAACTCCTCCTAGGAATTTTATCCGATCGACACCAAAATTGGGTTTTGTCATCTTAAAGCCTTGGTGATGTTAAATTGCGAAGCTTTAGAGTTTTCATCGATGGGCGTGTCCGTGGCGGCCTCGCAAACTTTGATTCACCACAAAACAGGAAGTTGTTATAACTCAGGCATGGAATATTCGATCTGCCTCAAAATTCACACATTTTATAGCAGTCCTGACCTGAACACGTTTACGTGCCGATATCCAGTTACAGTTATAGCGCCACCTGCTGGCCACAGGAAATGACATGTTTGACACAGTAACAAACTCCTTCCACAAACTTTCCCGTATCAGCACCAAAATAGAGTGGTGTCATCTGAAAGCTCTAGCGATGATATATTGTGAAGATCTAGAGTTTTTGCAGAGGGGCGTGTCTGTGGCGGCATGACAAACCTCAACGCTTCGCCATGGAACAGGAAGTTATTATAACTGAACCACACAATGTCTGATCTGCCTGAAACTTCACATGATTGATAAACGTCCTCTCCTGAGCACATCTACATAATAATATTGAGTCATAGCGCCACCTGCTGGCAGAAGGAAGTTTGGCTTGTAACTCGGCCATACAATGTCAGATCTGCCTAAAATCTCACATGGTTGATAAAAGTCCTCGCCTTAGCACATCTATATAATAATATTGAGTCTTTAATAGCGCCACCTGCTGGAAGAAGGTAGTTTGTCTTATAACACAATCTCCACACAATCTCTGATCTGCCTGAAACTTCACATGGTTGATAAAAGTCCACTCCTGAACACATCCACATAACAATATTGAGTCAGTCATAACGCCACCTGCTGGCAGAAGGTAGTTTGCCTGATAACTCAGCCACACAATGTCCCATGTGCCTGAAACTTCACATGGTTGATAAGATTCTTCTCTGGAAGACATCTACATGCCAATCTTGAGTCACAGTTATAGCGCCACCTGCTGACAGGAGGAAGTTTGGCATAAATATGTGATTTTCTTAGATTTTTTAAATATATTGGCTTAAATTATTATTGTTCGCTGTTCTCTGTCATCGTAGGGTCACCGGGCGGCGGTGAGCCCGGGTGCGAGGTCCCTATCATCGCTGCTTGCAGCTTTAATTCTTCTTCTTCTTCTTCTTCTTCTTCCGCGGAATGAATCGCGGTTTTGAGGGGCTAAACATGCCCGAAAACTCACAAAACTTCGCACACGCCTCAGAAGTGGCGAAAATTTACGTTTATTATGGGTCTCGGAAAGAGGTGTGGCAAAATGACTCGACAGCGCCACCTAGAAAATTTAAACGGACGAGCCCCCGATCCACGAATCACGCACATGCACGAAAATTGGCACACTCCTCAAACATGCCAAAACATACGAAAAAGTCTCTTGGAGCCATATCTCAAACCCAACAGGAAGTTAGATATTTTTGACTTCCTGCGGCGAAAAAGTGGCGTTTTTGCCATTTCCAGGCGTTGTATTTTAACGAACTCCTCCTAGGGATTTTATCTGATAAACACCAAAATTGGGTTTTGTCATCTAAAGGCCTTGGCGATGTTAAATTGCGAAGCTTTAGAGTTTTCGTCGATGGGCGTGTCTGTGGCGGCCTCGCAAAGTTTGACGATTCGCCACAAAACAGGAAGTCGTTATAACTCAGGCATGCATTATCCGATCTGCCTCAAAATTCACACGCTTGATAAGAGTCCTGACCTGAACACGTTTACATGCCGATGTCCAGATACAGTTATAGCGCCACCTGCTGGCCACAGGAAATGACATGTTTTACATTGTGACAAACTTCTCCCACAAATTTTATCGTATCAGCACCAAATTTGGGTTGTGTTATCTGAAAGCCCTAGCGATGTTATATTGTGAAGATCTAGAGTTTTCGCAGAGGGGCGTGTCCATGGCGACATGACAAACCTCAACGCTTCGCTATGGAACAGGAAGTCCTTATAACTCAACCGTACAATGTGCGATCTGCCTGAAACTTCACAAGGTTGATAAAAGTCCTCTCCTGAATACATCTTCATAACAATAATGAAGTGGGCGTGGCAAAATGACTCGACAGCGCCACCTACAAAAATTAAACGGACGAGCCCCTGATCCACGAATCACGCACATGCACGAAAATTGGCACACACCTCAAACATGCCAAAACATACGAAAAAGTCTCTTGGAGCCATATCTCAAACCCAACAGGAAGTCGGTTATTTTTAACTTCCTGCGGCGAAAAAGTGGCATTTTTGCCATTTCCAGGCGTTGTATTTTAACGAACTCCTCCTAGGGTTTTTATCCGATCGACACCAAAATTGGGTTTTGTCATCTAAAGGCCTTGGCGATGTTAAATTGCGAAGCTTTAGAGTTTTCGTCGATGGGCGTGTCTGTGGCGGCCTTGCAAACTTTGACGATTCGCCACAAAATAGGAACTCATTATAACTCAGGCTTGCATTATCAGATCTGCCTCAAAATTCACACATTTGATAACAGTCCTGACCTGAATACGTTTATATGCTGATATCCAGATAGAGTTATATCGCCACCTGCTGGCCACAGGAAATGACATGTTTTACATTGTAATATACTCCTTCCTCAAACTTTATTATATAAGCACCAAATATGAGTGATGTTATTTGAAAGCTCTAGCGATGATATATTGTAAAGATCTAGAGATTTTGCAGAAGGGCGTGTCCGTGGCGGCATGACAAACCTCAACAATTCGCCATGGAACAGGAAATGCGTATAACTCAACCACACAATGTCCGATCTGCCTGAAACGTCACAAGGTTGATCATATTCCTCTCCTGAACACATCCACATAACAATATTGAGTCTGTCATAGCGCCACCTGCTGGCAGAAGGTAGTTTGGCTTGTAACTCGGCCACACAATGTCCGATCTGCCTGAAACTTCACATGGTTGATGAAAGTCCTCTCCTAAGCACATCTACATAATTATATTGAGTCAGTCATGGCGCCACCTGCTGGCAGAAGGTAGTTTGGCTTATAACTCAGCCACACAAAGTCTGACCAGCCTGAAAATTTACATGGTTTATTAAAATCCTCTTCTGAAGACATCTACATGCCAATATCGAGTCACAGTCATAGCGCCACCTGCTGGCAACAGGAAATTACATATAACTCAGCTAAACAATGTCCGATCTGGCTAAAAATTCACATGATTGATAAGATTCTTCTACCGAAGGCATCTACATGCAAATCTTGAGTCACAGTCATAGCGCCACCTGCTGACAAGAGGAAGTTTGGCATGAATGTTCCATTTTCTCAGGTTCTTTATATATATCGGCTTAAATTATTATTGTTCGCTGTTTTCTGTCATCCTGAGGCCACTGGGCGGTGGTGAGCCCGGGTGCGAGGTCCCTATCATCGCTGCTTGCAGCTTTAATTATTATTATTAGGGACCGAGCACCGAAACGGTGCGTAGGCCCTATTGGAATTGCTCCGTTTATTATTATTATTATTATTATTATTATTATTATTATTATTCTCCTCCGGAATGAATCGCGGTTTTGAGGGGCTAAACATGCCCGAAAACTCACGCAACTTTGCACACGCCTCAGAAGTGGCGAAAATTTACGTTTATTATGGGCTTCGGAAGTGGGCGTGGCAAAATGACTCGACAGCGCCACCTAGAAAAATTAAACGGACGAGCCCCCGATCCATGAATCACGCACATGCACGAAAATTGGCACACACCTCAAACATGCCAAAACATACGAAAAAGTCTCTTGGAGCCAAATCTCAAACCCAACAGGAAGTCGGATATTTTTAACTTCCTGCGGCGAAAAAGTGGCGTTTTTGCCATTTCCAGGCGTTGTATTTTAACGAACTCCTCCTAGGGATTTTATCCGATCAACACCAAAATTGGGTTTTGTCATCTAAAGGCCTTGGCGATGTTAAATTGCGAAGCTTTAGAGTTTTCGTCGATGGGCGTGTCCGTGGCGGCCTCGCAAACTTTGACGATTCGCCACAAAACAGGAAGTCGTTATAACTCAGGCATGCATTATCAGATCTGCCTCAAAATTCACACGCTTGATAAGCGTCCTGACCTGAACACGTTTACATGCCAATATCCAGATACAGTTACAGCGCCACCTGCTGGCCACAGGAAATGACATGATTTACGGAGTTATAAACTCCTCCCACAAATTTTTTCGTATCAACACCAAAATTGAGTGGTGTTATCTGAAAGCTCTAGCGATGTTATATTGTGAAGATCTAGAGTTTTCGCAGAGGGGTGTGTCCGTGGCGGTTTGACAAACCTCAACGCTTCGCCATGGAACAGGAAGTCCTTATAACACAACCACACAATGTCTGATCTGCCTGAAACTTCACATGGTTGATAAACGTCATCTCTTGAACACATCCACATAACAATATTGAAGTGGGCGTGGCAAAATGACTCGACAGCGCCACCTAGAAAAATTAAACGGACGAGCCCCCGATCTACGAATCACGCACATGCACAAAAATTGGCACACACCTCAAACATGCCAAAACATACGAAAAAGTCTCTTGGAGCCAAATCTCAAACCCAACAGGAAGTCGGATATTTTTAACTTCCTGTGGCAAAAAAGTGGCGCTTTTGCCATTTTCAGGCGTTGTATTTTAACGAACTCCTCCTAGGGATTTTATCTGATAAACACCAAGATTGGGTTTTGTCATCTTAAAGCCTTGGCGATGTTAAATTGCAAAGCTTTAGAGTTTTTGTCGATGGGCGTGTCCGTGGCGGCCTTGCAAACTTTGATGATTCGCCAAAAAACAGGAAGTCTTTATAACTCAGGGATGCATTATTCGATCTGCCTCAAAATTCACACGTTTAATAACAGTCCTGACCTGATCAGGTTTACGTGCCGATATCCAGTTACAGTTATAGCGTCACCTGCTGGCCACAGGAAATGACATGTTTGACACTATAACAAACTCCTCCCACAAACTTTCCCGTATCAGCACCAAAATAGAGTGGTGTCATCTGAAAGCTCTAGCGATGACATATTGTAAAGATCTAGAGTTTTTGCAGAGGGGCGTGTCTGTGGTGGCATGACAAACCTTAACGCTTCGCCATGGAACAGGAATTTCTTATAACTCAACCACACAATGTCTGATCTGCCTGAAACTTCACATGGTTGATGAAAGTCCTCTCTTGAGCACATCTACATAGTAATATTGAGTCAGAGTCATAGCGCCACCTGCTGTCAGAAGGAATTTTGGCTTGTAACTCAGCCACACAATGTCAGATCTGCCTAAAATGTCACATGGTTGATGAAAGTCCTCTCCTAAACACATCTACATGATAATATTGAGTCTGTAATAGCGCCACCTGCTGGCAGAATGTAGTTTGTCTTAAAACACAATCTCTGATCTGCCTGAAACTTCACATGGTTAATAAAAGTCCGCTCCTGAACACATCCACAAAACAATATTGAGTCAGTCATAACGCCACCTGCTGGCAGAAGGTAGTTTGGCTTATAACTCAGCCACACAATGTCCCATGTGCCTGAAACTTCACATGGTTGATAAGATTCCTCTCCGGAAGACATCTACATGCCAATCTCAAGTCACAGGTATAGCGCCACCTGCTGACAGGAGGAAGTTTGGCATAAATTTGTGAGTTTCTTAGATTTTTTTTATATATTGGCTTAAATTATTATTGTTCGCTGTTCTCTGCCATCGTAAGGTCACCGGGCGGCGGTGAGCCCGGGTGCGAGGTCCCTATCATCGCTGCTTGCAGCTTTAATTAGGGACCGAGCACCGAAACGGTGCGTAGGCCCTATTGGAATTGCTCCGTTTATTATTATTATTATTATTATTATTATTATTATTATTCTCCTCCGGAATGAATCGCGATTTTGAGGGGCTAAACATGCCCGAAAACTCACGCAACTTTGCACACGCCTCAGAAGTGGCGAAAATTTACGTTTGTTAAGGGCTTCGGAAGTGGGCGTGGCAAAATTACTCGACAGCGCCACCTAGAAAAATTAAACGGACGAGCCCCCGATCCACGAATCACGCACATGCACGAAAATTGGCACACACCTCAAACATGCCAAAACATACGAAAAAGTCTCTTGGAGCCATATCTCAAACCCAACAGGAAGTCGGATATTTTTTACTTTCTGCGGCGAAAAAGTGGCGTTTTTGCCATTTCCAGGCGTTGTATTTTAACGAACTCCTCCTAGGGATTTTATCCGATCGACACCAAAATTGGGTTTTGACATCTAAAGGCCTTGGCGATGTTAAATTGCGAAGCTTTAGAGTTTTCGTCGATGGGCGTGTCCGTGGCGGCCTCGCAAACTTTGACGATTCGCCACAAAACAGGAAGTCGTTATAACTCAGGCATGCATTATCCGATCTGCCTCAAAATTCACACGTTTGATAACAGTCCTGACATGAACACGTTTACATGCCGATATCCAGATACAGTTATAGCGCCACCTGCTGGCCACAGGAAATGACATGTTTTACATCGTAACAAACTCCTCCCACAAATTTTTTCGTATCAGCACCAAATTTGGGTTGTGTTATCTGAAAGCCCTAGCGATGATATATTGTGAAGATCTAGAGTTTTCGGAGAGGGGCGTGTCCGTGGCGGCATGACAAACCTCAACGCTTCGCCATGGAACAGGAAGTCCTTATAACTCAACCACACAATGTCCGATCTGCCTGAAACTTCACATGGTTGATAAAAGTCCTCTCCTGAACACATCCCCATAACAATATTGAAGTGGGCGTGGCAAAATGACTCGACAGCGCCACCTAGAAAAATTAAACGGACGAGCCCCTGATCTACGAATCACGCACATGCACGAAAATTGGCACACACCTTAAACATGCCAAAACATACAAAAAAGTCTCTTGGAGCCATATCTCAAACCCAACAGGAAGTTGGATATTTTTAACTTCCTGCGGCAAATAAGTGGCATTTTTGCCATTTCCAGGCTTTGAATCTTAACGAACTCCTCCTAGGGATTTTATCCTATCGACACCAAAATTGGGTTTTGTCATCGAAAGGCCTTGGCGATGTTAAATTGCGAAGCTTTAGAGGTTTTGTCGATGGGCGTGTCCGTGGCGGCCTCGCAAACTTTAACGATTCGCCACAAAACCGGAAGTCATTATAACTCAGGCATGCATCATCCGATCTGCCTCAAAATTCACATGTTTAATAAGAGTCCTGACCTGAACACGTTTACATGCCAATATCCAGATACAGTTATAGCGCCACCTGCTGGCCACAGAAAATGTCATGATTTACAAAATAATAAACTCATCCCACAATTTTTTTCATATTAGCACCAAATTTGGTTGGTTGTGTATCTGAAAGGTCAAGCGATGATATATTGTGAAGATCTAGAGTTTTTGCAGAGGGGCTTGTCTGTGGTGGCATGACAAACCTCAACGCTTCGCCATGAAAAAGGAAGTCCTTATAACTCAACCACACAATGTCTGATCTGCCTGAAACTTCACATGATTGATAAAAGTCCTCTCCTGAACACATCTACATAACAATATTGAGTCAGTCATAGCGCCACCTGCTGGCGGAAGGTAGTTTGGCTTATAACTCGGCCACACAATGTCCGATCTGCCTGAAACTTTACATGGTTGATGAAAGTCCTCCCCTGAGCACATCTACATAATAATATTGAGTCATAGTCATAGCTCCACCTGCTGGCAGAAGGAAGTTTGGCTTGTAACTGGGCCACACAATGTCAGATCTTTCTAAAATGTCACATGGTTGATGAAAGTCCTCTCCAGAGCACATCTATATAATAATATTGAGTCTTTAATAGCGCCACCTGCTGGCAGAATGTAGTTTGTCTTTTAACACAATCTCTGATCTACCTGAAACTTCACATGGTTGATAAAAGTCCGCTCCTGAACACATCCCCATAACAATATTGAGTCAGTCATAACGCCACCTGCTGGCAGTAGGTAGTTTGGCTTATAACTCAGCCACACAATGTCCCATGTGCCTGAAACTTCACATGGTTGATAAGATTACTCTCCGGTTGACATCTACATGCCAATCTTGAGTCACAGTTATGGCGCCACCTGCTGACAGGAGGAAATTTGGCATAAATCTGTGATTTTCTTTGATTTTTAAAAATATATTGGCTTAAATTATTATTGTTCGCTGTTCTTTGTCATCGTAAGGTCACCGGGCGGCGGTGAGCCCGGGTGCGAGGTCCCTATCATCGCTGCTTGCAGCTTTAATTATTATTATTATTATTCTCCTCCGGAATGAATCGCGGTTTTGAGGGGCTAAACATGCCCAAAAACTCACGCAACTTTGCACACGCCTCAAAAGTGGCGAAAATTTACGTTTATTATGGGCTTCGGAAGTGGGCGTGGCAAAATGACTCGACAGCGCCACCTAGAAAAATTAAACTGACGAGCCCTCGATATACGAATCACGCACATGCACGAAAATTGGCACACACCTCAAACACACCAAAACATACGAAAAAGTCTCTTGGAGCCATATCTCAAACCCAACAGGAAGTCGGATATTTTTAACTTCCTGCGGCGAAAAAGTGGCTCTTTTGCCATTTCCAGGCGTTGTATTTTAACGAACTCCTCCTAGGGATTTTATCCGATCGACACCAAAATTGGCTTTTGTCATCTAAAGGCCTTGGCGATGTTAAATTGCGAAGGATTAGAGTTTTCGTCGATGGGCGTGTCCGTGGCGGCCTCGCAAACTTTGACGATTCGCCACGAAACAGGAAGCCGTTATAACTCAGGCATGCATTACTCGATCTGCCTCAAAATTCACACGCTTGATAACAGTCCTGACCTGAACACATTTACATGCCGATATCCAGATACAGTTATAGCGCCACCTGCTGGCCACAGGAAATGACATGATTTACGGAGTAACAAACTCCTCCCACAAAATTTATCGTATCAGCACCAAAATTGGGTGGCGGCATCTGAAAGCTCTTGTGATGATATATTGTGAAGATCTAGAGTTTTCACAGAGGGGCGTGTCCGTGGCGGCATGACAAACCTCAACGCTTCGCCATGGAACAGGAAGTCCTTATAACTCAACCACAAAATGTCCAATCAGCCTGAAACTTCACATGGTTGATAAACGTCCTCTCCTGAACACATCCACATAACAATATTGAAGTGGGCGTGGCAAAACGACTCGACAGCGCCACCTATAAAAATTAAACGGACGAGCCCCCGATCTACAAATCACGCACATGCACGAAAATTGGCACACACCTCAAACATGCCAAAACATATGAAAAAGTCTCTTGGAGCCATATCTCAAACCCAACAGGAAGTCGGATATTTTTAACTTCCTGCGGCGAAAAAGTGGCTCTTTTGCCATTTCTAGGCGTTGTATTTTAACGAACTCCTCCTAGGGATTTTATCTGATTGACACCAAAATTGGGTTTTGTCGTCTTAAAGCCTTTGTGATGTTAAATTGCGAAGCTTTAGAGTTTTCATCGATGGGCGTGTCCGTGGCGGCCTCGCAAACGTTGATGATTCGCCACAAAACAGGAAGTCATTATAAATCAGGCATGCAATATTCGATCTGCCTCAAAATTCACACATTTAATAACAGTCCTGACCTGAACAGGTTTACGTGCCGATATCCAGTTACAGTTATAGCGCCACCTGCTGGCCACAGGAAATGACATGTTTGACACTGTAACAAACTCCTTCCACAAACTTTCCCGTATCAGCACCAAAATAGAGTGGTGTCATCTGAAAGCTCTAGCGATGATATATTGTGAAGATCTAGAGTTTTTGCTGAGGGGCGTGTCTGTGGTGGCATGACAAACCTCAACGATTCGCAATGGAACAGGAAGTTATTATAACTCAACCACACAATGTCTGATCTGCCTGAAACTTCACATGGTTGATAAGTTTCCTCTCCTGAAGACATCTACATGCCAATCATGAGTCACAGTTATAGCGCCACTTGCTGACAGGAGGAAGTTTGGCATAAATCTGTGATTTTCTCAGATATTTTTAATATATCGGCTTAAATTATTACTGTTCGCTGTTCTCTGTCATCCTGATGCCACCGGGCGGCTGTGAGCCCGGGTGCGAGGTCCCTATCATCGCTGCTTGCAGCTTTAATTATTATTATTCTTTTCCGGAATGAATCGCGATTTTGAGGGGCTAAACATAACCGAAAACTCACGGAACTTTGCACACACCTCAGAAGTGGCGAAAATTTACGTTTATTATGGGTCTCGGAAGTGGGTGTGGCAAAATGACTCGACAGCGCCACCTAGAAAAATTAAACGGACAAGCCCCCGATCTACGAATTACGCACATGCACGAAAATTGGCACACACCTTAAACATGCCAAAACATACGAAAAAGTCTCTTGGAGCCATATCTCAAACCCAACAGGAAGTCGGATACTTTTAACTTCCTGCGGCGAAAAAGTGGCGTTTTTGCCATTTCCAGGCGTTGTATTTTAACGAACTCCTCCTAGGGATTTTATCCGATCGACACCAAAATTGGGTTTTGTCATCTAAAGGCCTTGGCAATGTTAAATTGCGAAGCTTTAGAGTTTTCGTCGATGGGCGTGTCCATGGCGGCCTCGCAAACTTTGACGATTTGCCACAAAACAGGAAGTCGTTATAACTCAGGCATGCATTATCCGATCTGCCTAAAAATTCACACATTTGATAACAGTCCTAACCTGAACACGTTTACATGCTGATATCCAGATATAGTTATAGCGCCACCTGCTGGCCACAGGAATTGACATGTTTTACAGAGTAACAAACTCCTCCCACAAATTTTATCGTATCAGCACCAAAATTGGGTAGTGTTATCTAAAAGCTCTAGCGATGATATATTGTGAAGATCTAGAGTTTTCGGAGAGGGGTGTGTCCGTGGCGGCATGACAAACCTCAACGCTTCGCCATTGACCAGGAAGGCTTTATAACTCAACCACACAATGTCCGATCTGCCTGAAACTTCACATGGTTGATAAAAGTCCTCTCCTGAACACATCCACATAACAATATTGAAGTGGGCGTGGCTAATAGACTCGACAGCGCCACCTACCAAAATTAATCGGACGAGCCCCTGATATATGAATCACACACATGCACGAAAATTGGCACACACCTCAAACACGCCAAAACATACGAAAAAGTCTCTTGGAGCCATATCTCAAACCCAACAGGAAGTCAGATATTTTTAACTTCCTGCTGTAAAAAAGTGGTGTTTTTGCCATTTCCAGGCGTTGTATTTTAACGAACTCCTCCTAGGGATTTTATCCAATCGACACCAAAATTGGGTTTTGTCATCTAAAGGCCTTGGCGATGTTAAATTGCGAAGCTTTTGAGTTTTTATAGATGGGCGTGTCCGTGGCGGCCTCGCAAACTTTGACTATTCGCCACAAAACAGGCAGTCGTTATAACTCAAGCATGCATTATGCGATCTGTCTCAAAATTCACAGGCTTGATTAGAGTCCTGACCTGAACAAGTTTACATGCCGATATCCAGATACAGTTATAGCGCCACCTGCTGGCCACAGGAAATGACATGTTTTACACTGTAACAAACTCTTCCCACAAATTTTATCGTATCAGCACTAAAATTGGGTGGTGTTATCTGAAAGCTCTAGTGGTGATATTTTGTAAAGATCTAGAGTTTTCGCGGAGGGGCGTATCCGTGGCGGCATGACAAACCTCAACGCTTCGCCATGGAACAGGAAGTCCTTATAACTCAACCATACAATGTCCGATCTGCCTAAAACTTCACATGGTTGATAAAAGTCCTCTACTGAACACATCCACATAACAATTTTGAATCTGTCATTACGCCACCTGCTGGCAGAAGGTAGTTTGGCTTATAACACAGCCACACAATGTCTAATCTGCCTGAAACTTCACATGGTTGATTAAATTCCTCTCCTGAAGACATCTACATGCCAATCTTGAGTCACAGTTATAGCGCCACCTGCTGACAGGAGGAAGTTTGCCATAAATCTGTGATTTCCTTAGATTTTTTTTTATATATCGGCTTAAATTATTATTGTTCGCTGTTCTCTGTCATCGTAAGGTCACCGGGCGGCGGTGAGCCCGGGTGCGAGGTCCCTATCATCGCTGCTTGCAGCTTTAATTAGGGACCGAGCACCGAAACGGTGCGTAGGCCCTATTGGAATTGCTCCGTTTATTAGGGACCGAGCACCGAAACGGTGCGTAGGCCCTATTGGAATTGCTCCGTTTTTTTAGGGACCGAGCACCGAACGGTGCAAGGCCCTATTGGAATTGCTCCGTTTATTATTATTATTATTATTATTATTATTCTTTTCCGGAATGAATCGCGGTTTTGAGGGGCTAAACATGCCCGAAAACTCACGGAACTTTGCACACGCCTCAGAAGTGGCGAAAATTTACGTTTATTATGGGTCTCGGAAGTGGGCGTGGCAAAATGACTCGACAGCGCCACCTAGAAAAATTAAACGGACGAGCCCCCGATCCACGAATCACGCACATGCACGAAAATTGGCACACACCTCAAACATGCCAAAACATACGAAAAAGTCTCTTGGAGCCATATCTCAAATCCAACAGGAAGTCAGATATTTTTAACTTCCTGCAGCGAAAAAGTGGCATTTTTGCCATTTCCAGGCGTTGTATTTTAACGAACTTCTCCTAGGGATTTTATCCGATCAACACCAAAATTAGGTTTTGTCATCTAAAGGCCTTGGCGATGTTAAATTGCGAAGCTTTAGAGTTTTCGTCGATGGGTGTGTCCGTGGCGGCTTCGCAAACTTTGACGATTCGCCACAAAACAGGAAGTCATTATAACTCAGTGATACATTATCCGATCTGCCTCAAAATTCACACGCTTGATAAGCGTCCTGACCTGAACACGTTTACATGCCACTATCCAGATACAGTTATAGCGCCACCTGCTGGCCACAGGAAATGACATGTTTTACAGTGTGACAAACTCCTCCCACAAACTTTATTGTACCAGCACCAAATTTGAGTGGTGTTATCTGAAAGCTCTAGCGATGATATATTGTGAAGATCTAGAGTTTTCGCAGAGGGGCGTGTCTGTGGCGGCATGACAAACCTCAACGCTTCGCCATGGAACAGGAAGTCCTTATAACTCAACCACACCAAGTCCGATCAGCCTAAAACTTCACATGCTTGATAAAAGTCCTTTCCCGAACACATCCCCATAACAATAGTGAAGTGGGCGTGGCAAAATGACTCGACAGCGCCACCTATAAAAATTAAACGGACGAGCCCCTGATCTACGAATCACGCACATGCACGAAAATTGGCACACACCTCAACCACGCCAAAACATACGAAAAAGTCTCTTGGAGCCATATCTCAAACCCAACAAGAAGTCGGATATTTTTTACTTCCTGCGGCAAATAAGTGGCATTTTTGCCATTTCCAGGCGTTGTATTTTAACGAACTCCTCCTAGGGATTTTATCTGATCGACACCAAAATTAGGTTTTGTCATCTAAAGGCCTTGGCGATGTTAAATTGTTAAGCTTTAGAGTTTTTGTCAATGGGCGTGTCCATGGCGGCCTCGCAAACTTTGACGATTCGCCACAAAATCGGAAGTCATTATAACTCAGGCATGCATTATCTAATCTGCCTCAAAATTCACATGTTTAATAAGAGTCCTGACCTGAACACATTTACATGGCAATATCCAGATACAGTTACAGCGCCACCTGCTGGCCACAAGAAATGTCATGATTTACAGAGTAATAAACTCCTCCCACAAAATTTTTCGTATCAGCTCCAAGTTTGGTTGGTTGTTATCTGAAAGTTCTAGCAATTACATTTTGTTAGGGTCTGAAATTTTCACAGAAGGGCGTGTCTGTGGCAGCATGACAAACCTCAACGCTTCGCCATGGAACAGGAAGTCCTCATAACTCAACCACACAAAGTCCGATCAGCCTGAAACTTCACATGGTTGATAAAAGTCCTCCCCTGAACACATTCACATAACAATATTGAGTCACAGTCATAGCGCCACCTGATAGCAGAAGGTAGTTTGGCTTATAACTCAGCCAAACAATGTCCGATCTGCCTGAAAATTCACAGGTTAGATGAGATGCCTCTCCTAAAGACATCTACATGCCGATCTTGAGTCACAGTTATAGCGCCACCTGCTGACAGGAGGAAGTTTTGCATAAATCTGTGATTTTTCTCAGGTTCTTTATATATATCGGCTGAAATTAATATTGTTCGCTGTTCTCTGTTATCCTGAGGCTACCGGGCGGCGGTGAGCCTGGGTGCGAGGTCCCTATCATTGCTGCTTGTTATTATTATTATTAGGGACCGAGCACCGAACGGTGCAAGGCCCTATTGGAATTGCTCCGTTTATTATTATTATTCTTCCGACTTCTTCCGCGGAATGAATCGCAGTTTTGAGGGGCTAAACATGCCCGAAAACTCACTAAACTTTGCACACGCCTCAGAAGTGGCGAAAATTTACGTTTGTTATGGGCTTCGGAAGTGGGCGTGGCAAAATGACTCGACAGCGCCACCTAGAAAAATTAAATCGACGAGCCCCCGATCCACGAATCACGCACATGCACGAAAATTGGCACACACCTCAAACACACCAAAACATACGAAAAAGTCTCTTGGAGCCATATCTTAAACCCAACAGGAAGTTGGATATTTTTGACTTCCTGCGGCGAAAAAGTGGCGTTTTTGCCATTTCCAGGCGTTGTACTTTAACGAACTCCTCCTAGAGATTTTATCCGATCGACACCAAAATTGGGTTTTGTCATCTAAAGGCCTTGGCGATGTTAAATTGCGAAGCTTTAGAGTTTTCGTCGATGGGCGTGTCCGTGGCGGCCTCGTAAATTTTGACGATTCGCCACAAAAGAGGAAGTCGTTATAACTCAGACATGCATTATCCGATCTGCCTCAAAATTCACACGTTTGATAAGAGTCCTGACCTGAACACGTTTACATGCCGATATCCAGATACAGTTTTAGCGCCACCTGCTGGCCACAGGAAATGACATGTTTTACAGTGTCACAAACTCCTCCCACAAATTTTATCGTATCAGCACCAAATTTGAGTGGTGTTATCTGAAAGCTCTAGCGATGATATATTGTGAAGATCTAGAGTTTTCACAGAGGGGCGTGTCCGTGGCGGCATGACAAACCTCAACGCTTCGCCATGGAACAGGAAGTCCTTATAACTCAACCACACAATGTGTGATCTGCCTGAAACTTCACAAGGTTGATAAAAGTCCTCTCCTGAACACATCTTCATAACAATATTTAAGTGGGCGTGGCAAAATGACTCTACAGCGCCACCTACAAAAATTAATCGGACGAGCCCCCGATATACGAATCATGCACATGCACGAAAATTGGCACACACCTCAAACATGCCAAAACATACGAAAAAGTCTCTTGGAGCCATATCTCAAACCCAACAGGAAGTCGGATATTTTTAACTTCCTGCGGCGAAAAAGTGGCATTTTTGCCATTTCCAGGCGTTGTATTTTAACGAACTCCTCCTAGGGTTTTTATCCGATTGACACCAAAATTAGGTTTTGTCATCTAAAGGCCTTGGCAATGTTAAATTGCGAAGCTTTAGAGTTTTCGTCGATGGGCGTGTCTGTGGCGGCCTTGCAAACTTTGACGATTCGCTACAAAACAGGAAGTCGTTATAACTCAGGCATGCATTATCCGATCTGCCTCAAAATTCACACATTTGATAACAGTCCTGACCTGAATACGTTTATATGCTGATATCCAGATACAGTTATAGCGCCACCTGCTGGCCACAGGAAATTACATGTTTTACATTGTAATATATTCCTTCCGCAAACTTTATTATATCAGCACCAAATTTGAGTGATGTTATTTGAAAGCTCTAGCGATGATATATTGTAAAGATCTAGAGATTTTGCAGAAGGGCGTGTCCATGGCGGCATGACAAACCTCAACACTTCGCCATGGAACAGGAAATGCTTATAACTCAACCACACAATGTCCGATCTGCCCGAAACTTCACAAGGTTGATCATATTCCTCTCCTGAACACATCCACATAACAATATTGAGTCTGTCATAGCGCCACCTGCTGGCAGAAGGTAGTTTGGCTTGTAACTTGGCCACACAATGTCCGATCTGCCTGAAACTTCACATGGTTGATGAAAGTCCTCTCCTAAGCACATCTACATAATTATATTGAGTCTGTCATAGCGCCACCTGCTGGCAGAAGGTATTTTGGCTTATAACTCAGCCACACGATCTCTGATCTGCCTGAAACTTAACATGGTTGATTAAATTCCTCTCCTGAAGACATCTACATTGCAATATTGAGCGACAGTCATAGCGCCACCTGCTGGCAACAGGAAATTACATATAACTCAGCCAAACAATGTCCGATCTGGCTGAAAATTCACATGGTTGATAAGATTCCTCTACTGAAGGCATCTACATGCAAATCTTGAGTCACAGTCATAGCGCCACCTGCTGACAAGAGAACGTTTGGCATAAATGTGTGATTTTCTCAGGTTCTTTATAAAATTCGGCTTAAATTAATATTGATCGCTGTTCTCTGTCATCCTGAGGCCAACGGGCGGAGGTGAGCCCGGGTGCGAGGTCCCTATCATCGCTGCTTGCAGCTTTAATTATTATTAGGGACCGAGCACCGAACGGTGCAAGGCCCTATTGGAATTGCTCCGTTTATTATTATTATTCTTCCGACTTCTTCCGCGTAATGAATCGCAGTTTTGAGGGGCTAAACATGCCCGAAAACTCACAAAACTTTGCACACACCTCAGAAGTGGCGAAAATTTACGTTTGTTATGGGCTTCGGAAGTGGGCGTGGCAAAATGACTCGACAGCGCCACCTAGAAAAATTAAATCGACGAGCCCCCGATCCACGAATCACGCACATGCACGAAAATTGGCACACACCTCAAACACGCCAAAACATACGAAAAAGTCTCTTGGAGCCATATCTCAAACCCAACAGGAAGTCGGATATTTTTAACTTCCTGCGGCGAAAAAGTGGCGTTTTTGCCATTTCCAGGCGTTGTATTTTAACGAACTCCTCCTAGGGATTTTATCCGATCGACACCAAAATTGGGTTTTGTCATCTAAAGGCCTTGGCGATGTTAAATTGCGAAGCTTTAGAGTTTTCGTCGATGGGCGTGTCCGTGGCGACCTCGCAAACTTTGACGATTCGCCACAAAACAGGAAGTCGTTATAACTCAGGCATGCATTATCCGATCTGCCTCAAAATTCACACGTTTGATAAGAGTCCTGACCTGAACAAGTTTACATGCCCATATCCAGATACAGTTATAGCGCCATCTGCTGGCCACAGGAAATAACAAGTTTTACGGTGTAACAAACTCCTCACACGAATTTTTTCGTATCAGCACCAAATTTGGGTGGTGTTATCTGAAAGCCCTAGCGATGATATATTGTGAAGATCTAGAGTTTTCGCAGAGGGGCGTGTCTGTGGCAGCATGACAAACCTCAACGCTTCGCCGTGGAACAGGAAGTCCTTATAACTCAACCACACAATGTCTGATCTGCCTGAAACTTCACATGGTTGATTAAAGTCCTGTTCTGAACACATCCACATGACAATATTGAAGTGGGCGTGGCAAAATGACTCGACAGCGCCACCTATAAAAATTAAACGGACAAGCCCCCGATCTACGAATCACGCACATGCACAAAATTTGGCACACACCTCAAACACGCCAAAACATACGAAAAAGTCTCTTGGAGCCATATCTCAAACCCAACAGGAAGTCGGATATTTTTAACTTCCTGTGGCGAAAAAGTCGTTTTTGCCATTGTATTTGAACGAACTCCTCCTAGGGATTTTATCTGATTGACACCAAAATTGGGTTTTGTCATCTTAAAGCCTTGGTGATGTTAAATTGCGAAGCTTTAGAGTTTTCGTCGATGGGCGTGTCCGTGGCGGCCTCGCAAACTTTGACGATTCGCCACAAAACAGGAAGTCGTTATAACTCAGGCATGCTTTATCCTACCTGCCTCAAAATTCACACGTTTGATAAGAGTCCTGACCTAAACACGTTTACATGCCGATATCTAGATACAGATATAGCGCCACCTGCTGGCCGCAGGAAATTACATGTTTTACACTGTCACAAACTTCTCTCACAAATTTTATAGTATCAGCACCAAATTTGGGTGGTGTCATCTGAAAGCTCTAGCGATGATATATTGCGAAAATCTAGAGTTTTCGCAGAAAGGCGTGTCCGTTGTGGCATGACAAACCTCAACGCTTCGCCATGGAACAAGAAGTCCTTATAACTCAACCACACAATGTCTGATCTGCCTGAAACTCCACATGGTTGATAAAAGTCCTCTCCTGAACACATATACATGCAATATTAGTCAGTCATAGCGCCACCTAGTGACGGAAGGAATTTTGGCTTATAACTCAACCACACAATGTCCGATCAGCGTGAAACTTAACATAGTGGATAAAAGTCCTCTCCTGAACACATCCACATAACAATATTGAGTCTGGCATAGTGCCACCTGCTGGCTGAAGGTAGTTTTGCTACCAACTCAGCCCCACAATATCTAATCTGCCTGAAAATTCACATGATTGATTAAAATCCTCTTCTAAAGACATCAACATACCAACATTAAGACAGTCAAAGCGCCACCTGCTGGCAACAGGAAGTTTGACTTATAACTCAGCCAAACAACGTCCGACCTGCCTGAAAATTCACATGGTTGATGAGATTCCTCTCCTGAAGACATCTACATACCAATCTTGAGTCACAGTCATAGCGCCACCTGCTGACAGGAGGAAGTTTGGCATAAATCTGTGATTTTCTCGGCTTCTTTATATATATCGGCTTAAAACATTATTGTTCGCTGTTCTCTGTCATCCTGAGGCTACCGGGCAGCGGTGAGCCCAGGTGCGAGGTCCCTATCATCGCTGCTTGCAGCTTTAATATTATTATTATTATTATTATTCCGCCCCCTATCGGGGCACTTTTGAGGGTCTAAACATGCCCGAAAACTCATGAAAATATGCACACACACCAAACGCGGTGTAAATAGCAGGTTGATATGGGTCTCGGAAGTGGGTGTGGCAAAATGACTCGACAGCGCCACCTAGAAAAATTAAACGGACGAGCCCCCGATACACGAATCACGCACATGCACCAAAATTGGCACACACCTCAAACACACCAAACCATACGAAAAAGTCTCTTGGAGCCATATCTCAAACCCAAGAGGAAGTCGGATATTTTTAACTTCCTGCGGTGAAAAAGTGGCAATTTTGCCATTTCCAGGCGTTGTATTTTAACGAACTCCTCCTAGGGATTTTATTCGATCGACACCAAAATCAGATTTTGTCATCTAAAGGCCTTGGCGATGTTAAATTGCGAAGCTTTAGAGTTTTCGCCGATGGGCGTGTCCGTGGGGGCCTCACAAACTTTGACGATTCGCCACTAAACAGGAAGTCGTTATAACTCAGGCATGCAATATCCGATCTGCCTCAAAATTCACACCTTTGATAACAGTCCTGACCTGAACACGTTTACATGCCGATATCCAGATACAGTTATAGCGCCACCTGCTGGCCACAGGAAATGACATGATTTACGGAGTAATAAACTCCTCCCACAAATTTTATCGTATAAGCAGCAAAATTGGGTGGTGTTATCTGAAAGCTCTAGCGATGATATATTGTGAAGATCTAGAGTTTTCGCAGAGGGGCGTGTCCGTGGCGGTATGACAAACCTCAACGCTTCGCCATGGAACAGGAAGTCCTTATAACTCAACCACACAATGTCCGATCTGCCTGAAACTTCACATGGTTGATAAACGTCATCTCTTGAACACATCCACATAACAATATTGAAGTGGGCGTGGCAAAATGACTCGACAGCGCCACTTAGAAAAATTAAACGGACAAGCCCCCGATCTACGAATCACGCACATGCACAAAAATTGGCACACACCTCAAACATGGCAAAACATACGAAAAAGTCTCTTGGAGCCATATCTCAAACCCAACAGGAAGTCGGATATTTTTAACTTCCTGTGGCGAAAAAGTGGCGCTTTTGCCATTTCCAGGCGTTGTATTTTAACGAACTCCTCCTAGGAATTTTATCCGATCGACACCAAAATTGGGTTTTGTCATCTTAAAGCCTTGGTGATGTTAAATTGCGAAGCTTTAGAGTTTTCATCGATGGGCGTGTCCGTGGCGGCCTCGCAAACTTTGATTCACCACAAAACAGGAAGTTGTTATAACTCAGGCATGGAATATTCGATCTGCCTCAAAATTCACACATTTTATAGCAGTCCTGACCTGAACACGTTTACGTGCCGATATCCAGTTACAGTTATAGCGCCACCTGCTGGCCACAGGAAATGACATGTTTGACACAGTAACAAACTCCTTCCACAAACTTTCCCGTATCAGCACCAAAATAGAGTGGTGTCATCTGAAAGCTCTAGCGATGATATATTGTGAAGATCTAGAGTTTTTGCAGAGGGGCGTGTCTGTGGCGGCATGACAAACCTCAACGCTTCGCCATGGAACAGGAAGTTATTATAACTGAACCACACAATGTCTGATCTGCCTGAAACTTCACATGATTGATAAACGTCCTCTCCTGAGCACATCTACATAATAATATTGAGTCAGTCTTAGCGCCACCTGCTGGCAGAAGGAAGTTTGGCTTGTAACTCGGCCATACAATGTCAGATCTGCCTAAAATCTCACATGGTTGATAAAAGTCCTCGCCTTAGCACATCTATATAATAATATTGAGTCTTTAATAGCGCCACCTGCTGGAAGAAGGTAGTTTGTCTTATAACACAATCTCCACACAATCTCTGATCTGCCTGAAACTTCACATGGTTGATAAAAGTCCACTCCTGAACACATCCACATAACAATATTGAGTCAGTCATAACGCCACCTGCTGGCAGAAGGTAGTTTGCCTGATAACTCAGCCACACAATGTCCCATGTGCCTGAAACTTCACATGGTTGATAAGATTCTTCTCTGGAAGACATCTACATGCCAATCTTGAGTCACAGTTATAGCGCCACCTGCTGACAGGAGGAAGTTTGGCATAAATATGTGATTTTCTTAGATTTTTTAAATATATTGGCTTAAATTATTATTGTTCGCTGTTCTCTGTCATCGTAGGGTCACCGGGCGGCGGTGAGCCCGGGTGCGAGGTCCCTATCATCGCTGCTTGCAGCTTTAATTATTATTCTTCTTCTTCTTCTTCTTCTTCCGCGGAATGAATCGCGGTTTTGAGGGGCTAAACATGCCCGAAAACTCACGAAACTTTGCACACGCCTCAGAAGTGGCGAAAATTTACGTTTATTATGGGCTTCAGAAGTGGGCGTGGCAAAATGACTCGACAGCGCCACCTAGAAAAATTAAACGGACGAGCCCCCGATCCACGAATCACGCACATGCACGAAAATTGGCACACACCTCAAACATGCCAAAACATACGAAAAAGTCTCTTGGAGCCATATCTCAAACCCAACAGGAAGTCGGATATTTTTAACTTCCTGCGGCGAAAAAGTGGCGTTTTTGCCATTTCCAGGCGTTGTACTTTAACGAACTCCTCCTAGGGATTTTATCCGATCGACACCAAAATTGGGGTTTGTCATCTAAAGGCCTTGGCGATGTTAAATTGCGAAGCTTTAGAGTTTTCATCGATGGGCGTGTCCGTGGCGGCCTCGCAAACTTTGACGATTCGCCACAAAAGAGGAAGTCGTTATAACTCAGGCATGCATTATCAGATCTGCCTCAAAATTCACGCGCTTGATAAGCGTCCTGACCTGAACACGTTTACATGCCGATATCCAGATACAGTTACAGCGCCACCTGCTGGCCACAGGAAATGACATGATTTACGGAGTTATAAACTCCTCCCACAAATTTTATCGTATCAACACCAAAATTGAGTGGTGTTATCTGAAAGCTCTAGCGATGATATATTGTGAAGATCTAGAGTTTTCGCAGAGGGGCGTGTCCGTGGCGGTATGACAAACCTCAACGCTTCGCCATGGAACAGGAAGTCCTTATAACTCAACCACACAATGTCCGATCTGCCTGAAACTTCACATGGTTGATAAATGTCATCTCTTGAACACATCCACATAACAATATTGAAGTGGGCGTGGCAAAATGACTCGACAGCGCCACCTAGAAAAATTAAACGGACGAGCCCCCGATCTACGAATCATGCACATGCACAAAAATTGGCACACACCTCAAACATGGCAAAACATACGAAAAAGTCTCTTGGAACCATATCTCAAACCCAACAGGAAGTCGAATATTTTTAACTTCCTGTGGCGAAAAAGTGGCGTTTTTGCCATTTCCAGGCGTTGTATTTTAACGAACTCCTCCTAGGGATTTTATCCGATCAACACCAAAATTGGGTTTTATCATCTAAAGGCCTTGGCGATGTTAAATTGCGAAGCTTTAGAGTTTTTGTCGATGGGCGTGTCCGTGGCGGCCACGCAAACTTTGATGATTCGCCACAAAACCGGACGTCATTATAACTCAGGCATGCATTATCAGATCTGCCTCAAAATTCACACGTTTAATAAGAGTCTAGACCAGAACACATTTACATGCCAATATCCAGATACAGCTATAGCGCCACCTGCTGGCCACAGGAAATTACATGATTTACAGAGTAATAAACTCCTCCCACAAATTTTTTTCGTATCAGCACTAAATTTGGTTGGTTGTTATCTGAAAGCTCAAGCGATGATATATATTGTGAAGATCTAGAGTTTTTGCGGAGGGGCGTGTATGTGGTGGCATGACAAACCTCAACGCTTCGCCATGAAACAGGAAGTCCTTATACCTCAACCACACAATGTCCGATCTGCCTGAAACTTCACATGGTTGATTAAATTCTTCTCTTGAACATATCCCCATACCTATATTGAGTTACAGTCATAGCGCCACCTGCTGACAGAAGGAATTTTACCTTATAACTTAACCACACAATGTCTGATCTGCCTGAAACTACACATGGTTGATTAAATTCCTCTTCTGAAGACATTTAAAAGCCAATATTGAATCTGTCATAGTGCCACCTGCTGGCAGAATGTAGTTTGGCTTATAACTCAGCCACACAATGTCTGATCTGCCTGAAACTTCAAATGGTTGATTAAATTCCTCTCCTGAACACATCCACATAACATAATTGAGTCAGTCATAGCGCCACCTGCTGGCAGAAGGTAGTTTGGCTTATAACTCAGCCACACAATGTCCGATCTGCCTGAAAAATCACACGGTTGATAAGACTCTTCTACTGAAGGCATCTACATAAAAATCTTTAGTCACAATTATAGCGCCACCTGCTGACAGGAGGAAGTTCGGCATAAATCTGTGATTTTCTCTGGTTATTTATATATATCAGCTTAAATTAATGTTGTTCGCTGTTCTCTCTGTCATCCTGAGGCTACCGGGCGGCGGTGAGCCCGGGTGCGAGGTCCCTATCATCGCTGCTTGCAGCTTTAATTATTATTATTATTATTATTCTTCTCTCCAATGAATCGCGATTTAGAGGGGCTAAACATGCCCGAAAACTCACGCAACTTTGCACACGCCTCAGAAGTGGCGAAAATTTACGTTTGTTATGGGCTTCGGAAGTGGGTGTGGCAAAATGACTCGACAGCGCCACCTAGAAAAATTAAACGGACGAGCCCCCGATATACGAATCACACACACGCACGAAAATTGGCACACACCTCAAACATGCCAAAACATACGAAAAAGTCTCTTGGAGCCATATCTCAAACCCAACAGGAAGTCGGATATTTTTAACTTCCTGCGGCGAAAAAGTGGCGTTTTTGCCATTTCCAGGCGTTGTATTTTAACGAACTCCTCCTAGGGATTTTATCCGATCGACACCAAAATTGGGTTTTGTCATCTAAAGGCCTTGGCAATGTTAAATTGCGAAGCTTTAGAGTTTTCGTCGATGGGCGTGTCCGTGGCGGCCTCGCAAACTTTGACGATTCGCCACAAAACAGGAAGTCGTTATAACTCAGGCATGCATTATCAGATCTGCCTCAAAATTCACACGCTTGATAAGAGTCCTGACGTGAACAAGTTTACATACCTATATTCAGATGCAGTTATAGCGCCACCTGCTGGCCACAGGAAATGACATGATTTACAGAGTAACAAACTCCTCCCACAAATTTTATTGTATCAACACCAAAATTGGGTGGTGTTATCTGAAAGCACTAGCCATGATATATTGTGAAGATCAAGAGTTTTCGCAGAGGGGCGTGTCCGTGGCGGCATGACAAACCTCAACGCTTCGCCATGGAACACGAAGTCCTTATAACTCAACCACACAATGTCCGATCTGCCTGAAACTTCATATGGTTGATAAAAGTTCTCTCCTGAACACATCCCCATAACAATATTGAAGTGGGCGTGGCAAAATGACTCGACAGCGCCACCTAGAAAAATTAAACGGACGAGCCCCTGATCTATGAATCACGCACATGCACGAAAATTGGCACACACCTCAAACACGCCAAAACATACGAAAAAGTCTCTTGGAGCCATATCTCAAACCCAACAGGAAGTCGGATATTTTTAACTTCCTGCGGTGAATAAGTGGCAGTTTTGCCATTTCCAGGCGTTGTATTTTAACAAACTCCTCCTAGGGATTTTATCCGATCGACACCAAAATTGGGTTTTGTCATCTAAAGGCCTTGGCGATGTTAAATTGCGAAGCTTTAGAGTTTTCGTCGATGGGCGTGTCCGTGGCGGCCTCGCAAACTTTGACGATTCGCCACAAAAGAGGAAGTAGTTATAACTCAGGCATGCATTATCCGATCTGCTTCAAATTTCACACATTTGATAAGAGTCCTGACCTGAACACGTTTACATGCCGATATTCAGATATAGTTATAGCGCCACCTGCTGGCCACAGGAAATGACATGTTTTACACTGTAACAAACTCCTCCCACAAATTTTATGGTATCAGCACCAAATTTGAGTGGTGTCATCTGAAAGCTCTATCGGTGATATATTGTGAAGATTTAGAGTTTTTGCAGAGGGGCGTGTCCGTGGCGGCATGACAAACCTCAACGCTTCGCCATGGAACAGGAAGTCCTCATAACTCAACCACACAAAGTCCGATCAGCCTGAAACTTCATATGGTTGATAAAAGTCCATCCCTGAACACATCCACATAACAATATTGAAGTGGGCGAGGCAAAATGACTCGACAGCGCCACCTATAAAAATTAAACGGACGAGCCCCTAATCTACGAATCACACACATGCACGAAAATTGGCACACATCTCAAACACGGCAAAACATACGAAAAAGTCTCTTGGAGCCATACCTCAAACCCAACAGGAAGTCAGATATTTTTAACTTCCTGTGGCGAAAAAGTGGCGTTTTTGCCATTTTCAGGCGTTGTATTTTAACGAACTCTTCCTAGGGATTTTATCTTATTGCCACCAAAATTGGGTTTTGTCATCTTAAAGCCTTGGTGATGTTAAATTGCGAAGCTTTAGAGTTTTCATCGATGGGCGTGTCCGTGGCGGGCTCGCAAACTTTGATTCGCCACAAAACAGGAAGGCGTTATAACTCAGGCATGCAATATTCGATCTGCCTCAGAATTCACACATTTAATAACAGTCCTGACCTGAACAGGTTTACGTGCCGATATCCAGGTACAGTTATAGCGCCTCCTGCTGGCCACAGGAAATGACATGTTTGACACTGTAACAAACTCCTGCCACAAACTTTCCCGTATCAGCATCAAAATAGAGTGGTGTCATCTGAAAGCTCTAGCGATGATATATTGTGAAGATCTAGAGTTTTTGCAGAGGGGCGTGTCTGTGGTGGCATGACAAACCTCAACGCTTCGCCATGGAACAGGAAGTTATTATAACTCAACCACACAATGTCCGATCTGCCTGAAACTTCACATGGTTGATTAAATTCCATTACTGAAGACATCTACATAACAATCTTAAGTCACAGTTATAGTGCCACCTGCTGGCAGATGGTAGTTTGCAGTATAACTCAACCACACAAAGTCCGATCTGGCTGAAACTTCACAAGGTTGATAAAAGTCCTCTCCTGAACACATCTACATAACAACATTGAATCTGTCATAGCGCCACCTGCTGACAAAAGGCAGTTTGACTTATAACTTAGCCAAACAATGTCCGATCTGCCTAAAACTTCACATGGTTCATGAGTTTCCTCTCCTGAAGACATCTACATGCCAATCATGAGTCACAGTTATCGCGCCACCTGCTGACAGGAGGAAATTTGGCATAAATCTGTGATTTTCTCAGATTTTTTTAAATATATCGGCTTAAATTATTACTGTTCGCTGTTCTCTGTCATCCTGTGGCCACCGGGCGGCGGTGAGCCCGGGTGCGAGGTCCCTATCATCGCTGCTTGCAGCTTTAATTAGGGACCGAGCACCGAAACGGTGCGTAGGCCCTATTGGAATTGCTCCGTTTATTATTAGGGACCGAGCACCGAACGGTGCAAGGCCCTATTGGAATTGCTCCGTTTCTTATTAGGGACCGAGCACCGAACGGTGCAAGGCCCTATTGGAATTGCTCCGTTTATTATTATTATTATTATTATTATTATTCTTTTCCGGAATGAATCGCGATTTTGAGGGGCTAAACATGCCCGAAAACTCACGGAACTTTGCACACGCCTCAGAAGTGGCGAAAATTTACGTTTATTATGGGTCTCGGAAGTGGGCGTGGCAAAATGACTCGACAGCGCCACCTAGAAAAATTAAACGGACGAGCCCCCGATCTACGAATCACGCACATGCACGAAAATTGGCACACACCTCAAACACACCAAAACATACGAAAAAGTCTCTTGGAGCCATATCTCAAACCCAACAGGAAGTCGGATATTTTTGACTTCCCGCGGCGAAAAAGTGGCGTTTTTTCCATTTCCAGGCGTTGTATTTTAACGAACTCCTCCTAGGGATTTTATCCGATCGACACCAAAATTGGGTTTTGTCATCTTAAAGCCTTGGCGATGTTAAATTGCGAAGCTTTAGAGTTTTCGTCGATGGGCGTGTCGGTGGCGGCCTCGCAAACTTTGACGATTCGCCACAAAACAGGAAGTCGTTATAACTCAGACATGCATTATCCGATCTGCTTCAAAATCCACACGTTTAATAACAGTCCTGACCTGAACACGTTTACATGCCAATATCCAGATACAGTTACAGCGCCACCTGCTGGCCACAGGAAATGACATGTTTTACAAAGTAACAAACTCCTCCCACAAATTTTATCGTATCAGCACCAAAATTGGGTAGTGTTATCTAAAAGCTCTAGTGATGATATATTGTGAAGATCTAGAGTTTTCGGAGAGGGGCGTGTCCATGGCGGCATGACAAACCTCAATGCTTCGCCATTGACCTGGAGAATTCATAACTCAACCCCACAATGTCTGATCAGCCTGAAACTTCACATGGTTGGTAAAAGTCTTCTCCTGAACACATCCACATAACAATATTGAAGTGGGCGTGGCAAATCAACTCGACAGCGCCACCTAAAAAAATTAATTGGATGAGCCCCTGATATACGAATCATGCACATGCACGAAAATTGGCACACACCTCAAACATGCCAAAACATACGAAAAAGTCTCTTGGTGCCATATCTCAAACTCAACAGGAAGTCGGATATTTTTAACTTCCTGCTGAAAAAAAGTGGCGTTTTTGCCATTTCCAGACGTTGTATTTTAACGAACTCCTCCTAGGGATTTTATCCGATCAACACCAAAATTTGGTTTTGTCATCTAAAGGCCTTGGCGATGTTAAATTGCGAAGCTTTAGAGTTTTCGCAGAGGGGTGTGTCAGTGGTGGCATGACAAACCTCAACGCTTCGCCATTGACCAGGAAGTCCTTATAACTCAACCACACAATGTCCGATCTGCCTGAAACTTCACATGGTTGATAAAAGTCCTCTTCTGAACACATCCACATAACAATATTGAGTCAGTCATAGCGCCACCTGCTGGCAACCAGAAGTTTGGCTGATAACTCAGCCACACAATGTTTGACCTGCCTGAAAATTCACATGGTTGAATAAAATCCTCTCCTGAAGACATCTACAAGCCAATATCAAGTCACAGTCATAGCGCCACCTGCTGACAATAGGAAGTTACTTATAACTCAGGCAAGCAATGTTCGATCTGCCTGAAAAATTACATGGTTGATAAAATTTATCTCCTAAAGACATCTACATGCCAATATTGACACACAGTCCAAGCGCAACCTGCTGACAGGAGGAAGTTTGGCATAAATCTGTGATTTTCTCAGGTTTTTTAAATATATATTGGCTTAAATTAATATTGTTCGCTGTTCTCTGTCATCCTGAGAACACCGGGCGGCGGTGAGCCCGGGTGCGAGGTCCCTATCATCGCTGCTTGCAGCTTTAATTATTCTTCTTCTTCTTCTTCTTCTTCCGCGGAATGAATCGCGGTTTTGAGGGGCTAAACATGCCCGAAAACTCACGAAACTTTGCACACGCCTCAGAAGTGGCGAAAATTTACGTTTATTATGGGTCTCGGAAAGGGGTGTGGCAAAATGACTCTACAGCGCCACCTAGAAAATTTAAACGGACGAGCCCCCGATCCACGAATCACGCACATGCACGAAAATTGGCACACACCTCAAACACACCAAAACATACGAAAAAGTCTCTTGGAGCCATATCTCAAACCCAACAGAAAATTGGATATTTTTGACTTCCTGTGGCGAAAAAGTGGCGTTTTTGCCATTTCCAGGCGTTGTATTTTAACGAACTCCTCCTAGGGATTTTATCCGATCGACACCAAAATTGGGTTTTGTCATCTAAAGGCCTTGGCGATGTTAAATTGCGAAGCTTTAGAGTTTTCATCGATGGGCGTGTCCGTGGCGGCCTCGCAAACTTTAATGATTCGCCACAAAAGAGGAAGTCATTATAACTCAGGCATGTATTATCCGATCTGCCTCAAAATTCACACGCTTGATAAGAGTCCTGACCAGAACATGTTTACATGCCAATATCCAGATACAGTTATAGCGCCACCTGCTGGCCACAGGAAATGACATGTTTTATAGTGTGACAAACTCCTCCCACAAATTTTATCGTATCAGCACCAAATTTGAGTGGTGTTATCTGAAAGCTCTAGCGATGATATATTGTGAAGATCTAGAGTTTTCGCAGAGGGGCGTGTCCATGGCGGCATGACAAACCTCAACGCTTCGCCATGGAACAGGAAGTCCTTATAACTCAACCACACAATGTGCCATCTGCCTGAAACTTCACATGGTTGATAAAAGTCCTCTTCTGAACACATCTTCATAACAATATTGAAGTGGGCGTGGCAAAATGACTCGACAGCGCCACCTACAAAAATTAATCGGACGAGCCCCCGATATACGAATCACGCACATGCACGAAAATTGGCACACACCTCAAACACACCAAAACATACGAAAAAGTCTCTTGGAGCCATATCTAAAACCCAACAGGAAGTCAGTTATTTTTAACTTCCTGCGGCAAAAAAGTGGCATTTTTGCCATTTCCAGGCGTTGTATTTTAACGAACTCCTACTAGGGATTTTATCTGATCAACACCAAAATTTGGTTTTGTCATCTAAAGGCCTTGGCGATGTTAAATTGCGAAGCTTTAGAGTTTTCATCGATGGCCGTGTCCGTGGCGACCTTGCAAACTTTGACGATTCGCCACAAAACAGGAAGTCGTTATAACTCAGGCATGCATTATCAGATCTGCCTCAAAATTCACACATTTGATAAGAGTCCTGACCTGAATACGTTTATATGCTGATATCCAGATAGAGTTATAGCGCCACCTGCTGGCCACAGGTAATGACATGTTTTAAATTGTAATACACTCCTTCCGCAAACTTTATTATATCAGCACCAAATTTGAGTGATGTTATTTAAAAGCTCTAGCGATGATATATTGTAAAGATCTAGAGATTTTGCAAAGGGGAGTGTCCGTGGCGGCATGACAAACCTCAACGCTTCGCCATGGAACAGGAAATGCTTATAACTCAACCACACAATGTCCGATCTGCCTGAAACTTCACAAGGTTGATCATATTCCTCTCCTGAACACATCCACATAACAATATTGAGTCTGTCATAGCGCCACCTGCTGGCAGAAGATAGTTTGGCTTATAACTCAGCCAAACAATGTCCGATCTGGCTGAAAATTCACATGGTTGATAAGATTCCTCTACTGAAGGCATCTACATGCAAATCTTGAGTCACAGTCATAGCGCCACCTACTGACAAGAGAAAGTTTGGCATGAATGTGTGATTTTCTCAGGTTCTTTATATAAATCGGCTTAAATTAATATTGTTCGCTGTTCTCTGTCATTCTGAGGCCAACGGGCGGCGGTGAGCCCGGGTGCGAGGTCCCTATCATCGCTGCTTGCAGCTTTAATTATTAGGGACCGAGCACCGAAACGGTGCGTAGGCCCTATTGGAATTGCTCCGTTTATTATTATTATTATTATTATTATTATTCTTCTCTCCAATGAATCGCGATTTAGAGGGGCTAAACATGCCCGAAAACTCACGCAACTTTGCACACACCTCAGAAGTGGCGAAAATTTACGTTTGTTATGGGCTTCGGAAGTGGGCGTGGCAAAATGACTCGACAGCGCCACCTAGACAAATTAAACGGACGAGCCCCCGACATACGAATCATGCACACGCACGAAAATTGGCACACCCCTCAAACACACCAAAACATACGAAAAAGTCTCTTGGAGCCATATCTCAAACCCAACAGGAAGTCAGATATTTTTAACTTCCTGCGGCGAAAAAGTGGCATTTTTGCCATTTCCAGGCGTTGTATTTTAACGAACTCCTCCTAGGGATTTTATTCGATCGACACCAAAATTGGGTTTTATCATCTAAAGGCCTTGGCGATGTTAAATTGCGAAGCTTTAGAGTTTTCGTCGATGGGCGTGTCCGTGGCGGCCTCGCAAACTTTGACGATTAGCCACAAAACAGGAAGTCGTTATAACTCAGGCATGCATTATCCAATCTGCCTCAAAATTCACACGTTTATTAACAGTCCTGACCTGAACACGTTTACATGCCAATATCCAGATACAGTTACAGCGCCACCTGCTGGCCACAGGAAATGACATGTTTTTACAGAGTAACAAACTCCTCCCACAAATTTTATCGCATCAGCACCAAAATTGGGTAGTGTTATCTAAAAGCTCTAGCGATGATATATTGTGAAGATCTAGAGTTTTCGGAGAGGGGCGTGTCCGTGGCGGCATGACAAACCTCAACGCTTCGCCATTGACCAGGAAGGCTTTATAACTCAACCACACAATGTCCGATCTGCCTGAAACTTCACATGGTTGATAAAAGTCCTCTCCTGAACACATCCCCATAACAATATTGAAGTGGGCGTGGCAAATAGACTCGACAGCGCCACCTAGAAACATTAAACGAACGAGCCCCCGTTATATGAATCACGCACATGCACGAAAATCGGCACACACCTCAAACAAGCCAAAACATACGAAAAAGTCTCTTGGAGCCATATCTCAAACCCAACAGGAAGTCTGATATTTTTAACTTCCTGCGGTGAAAAAGTGGCGTTTTTGCCATTTCCAGGCGTTGCATTTTAACGAACTCCTCCTAGGGATTTTATCCGATCGACACCAAAATTGGGTTTTGTCATCTAAAGGCCTTGGCGATGTTAAATTGCGAAGCTTTTGAGTTTTCGTCGATGGGCGTGTCCCTGGCGGCCTCGTAAACTTTGACGATTCGCCACAAAACAGGAAGTCGTTATAACTCGGGCATGCATTATCAGATCTGCCTCAAAATTCACATGTTTAATAAGAGTCCTGACCTGAACACGTTTACATGCCGATATCCAGATACAGTTATAGCGCCACCTGCTGGCCACAGGAAATGACATGTTTTACACTGTGACAAACTCTTTCAACAAATTTTATCGTATGAGAACCAAATTTGGGTGGTGTCCTCTGAAAGCTCTAGCGATGATATATTGTGAAGATCTAGAGTTTTTGCAGAGGGGCGTGTCCGTGGCGGCATGACAAACCTCAACGATTCGCCATGGAACAGGAAGTCCTTATAACTCAACCACACAATGTCGGATCAGCCTGAAACTTCACATGGTTGATCAAATTCCTCTCCTTAACACATCTACATGCCAATGTTGAGTCACACTCATAGCGCCACCAGCTGGCAGAAGGTAGTTTGGCTTATAAGTCGGCCACACAATGTCTAGTCTGCCTGAAACTTTACATGGTTGATTAAATTCCTCTCCTGAAGACATCTACATTGCAATATTGAGTCACAGTCATAGCGCCACCTGCTGACAACAATAAGTTTGGCTTATAACTCAGCCACACAATGTCCGATCTGCCTGAAACTTCACATGATTGATTAAATTACTCTTCTGAAGACATCTACATGACAATATTTAGTCACAGTCATAGCGCCACCTGCTGACAGGAGGAAGTTTGGCATAAATCTGTGATTTTCTCAGGTTCTTTATATATATCGGCTTAAAATAATGTTGTTCGCTGCTCTCTGTCATCCTGGGGCCACCGAGCGGCGGTGAGCCCGGGTGCGAGGTCCCTATCATCGCTGCTTGCAGCTTTAATTATTATTATTATTATTCTTCTCTCCAATGAATCGCGATTTAGAGGGGCTAAACATGCCCGAAAACTCACGCAACTTTGCACACGCCTCAGAAGTGGCGAAAATTTACGTTTATTATGGGTCTCGGAAGTGGGTGTGGCAAAATGACTCGACAGCGCCACCTAGAAAAATTAAACGGACGAGCCCCCGATCCACGAATCACACACACGCACGAAAATTGGCACACACCTCAAACACACCAAAACATACGAAAAAGTCTCTTGGAGCCATATCTCAAACCCAACAGGAAGTCGGATATTTTTCACTTCCTGCAGCGAAAAAGGGCCATTTTTGCCATTTCCAGGCGTCGTATTTTAACGAACTCCTCCTAGGGATTTTATCCGATCGACACCAAAATTGGGTTTTGTCATCTAAAGGCCTTGGCGATGTTAAATTGCGAAGCTTTAGAGTTTTCATCGATGGGCGTGTCCGTGGCAGCCTCGCAAACTTTGACGATTCGCCACAAAACAGGAAGTCATTATAACTCAGGCATGCATCATCCGATCTGCTTCAAATTTCACACGTTTGATAAGAGTCCTGACCTGAACACGTTTACATGCCCATATCCAGATATAGCTATAGCGCCACCTGCTGGCCACAGGAAATGACATGTTTTACATCGTGACAAACTCCTCCCACAAATTTTTTCGTATCAGCACCAAATTTGAGTGGTGTCATCTGAAAGCTCTATCGGTGATATATTGTGAAGATCTAGAGTTTTTGCAGAGGGGCGTGTCCGTGGCGGCATGACAAACCTCAACGCTTCGCCATGGAACAGGAAGTCCTCATAACTCAACCACACAAAGTCCGATCAGCCTGAAACTTCATATGGTTGATAAAAGTCCTCTCTTAAACATATCCTCATAACAATATTGAAGTGGGTGTGGCAAAATGGCTCGACAGCGCCACATATAAAAATTAAACGGACGAGTCCCTGATCTACGAATCACGCACATGCACGAAAATTGGCACACACCTCAAACACGCCAAAACATACGAAAAAGTCTCTTGGAGCCATAACTCAAACCCAACAGGAAGTTGGATATTTTTGACTTCCTGCGTCAAATAAGTGGCATTTTTGCCATTTCCAGGCTTTGTATCTTAACGAACTCCTCCTAGGGATTTTATCCTATCGACACCAAAATTGGGTTTTGTCATCTAAAGGCCTTGGCGATGTTAAATTGCGAAGCTTTAGAGGTTTTGTCGATGGGCGTGTCCGTGGCGGCCTCGCAAACTTTGACGATTCGCCACAAAACAGGAAGTCGTCATAACTCAGGCATGCATTATCCGATCTGCCTCAAAATTCACACATTTAATAACAATCCTGACCTGAGTACGTTTACATGCCAATATTCAGATACAGTTATAGCGCCACCTGCTGGCCACAGGAAATGTCATGATTTACAGAGTAATAAACTCCTCCCACAAATTTTTTCATATCAGCACCAAATTTGGTTGGTTGTTATCTGAAAGCTCTATCGTTGATATATTGTGAAGATCTAGAGTTTTTGCAGAGGGTCGTGTTTGTGGTGGCATGACAAACCTCAACGCTTCGCCATGGAACAGGAAGTCCTTATAACTTAACCACACAATGTCCGATCAGCCTGAAACTTCACATGGTTGATTAAATTCCTCTCCTGAAGAAAGCTACATTGCAATATTAAGTCACAGTCACAGCGCCACCTACTGACAGAAGGAAGTTTGGCATAAATCTGTGATTTTCTCAGGTTTTTTATATATATCGGCTTAAGATATTATTGTTTACTGTTTTCTGTCATCCTGAGGCAACCGGGCGGCGGTGAGCCTGGGTGCGAGGTCCCTATCATCGCTGCTTGCAGCTTTAATTCTTCTTCTTCTTCTTCTTCTTCTTCTTCCGCGGAATGAATCGCGGTTTTGAGGGGCTAAACATGCCCGAAAACTCACGCAACTTTGCACACGCCTCAGAAGTGGCGAAAATTTACGTTTGTTATGGGCTTCGGAAGTGGGCGTGGCAAAATGACTCGACAGCGCCACCTAGAAAAATTAAACGGACGAGCCCCCGATATACGAATCACGCACATGCACGAAAATTGGCACACACCTCAAACATGCCAAAACATACGAAAAAGTCTCTTGCAGCCATATCTCAAACCCAACAGGAAGTCGGATATTTTTAACTTCCTGCGGCGAAAAAGTGGCGTTTTTGCCATTTCCAGAGGTTGTATTTTAACGAACTCCTCCTAGGGATTTTATCCGATCAACACCAAAATTGGGTTTTGTCATCTAAAGGCCTTGGCGATGTTAAATTGCGAAGCTTTAGAGTTTTCATCGATGGGCGTGTCCGTGGCGGCCTCGCAAACTTTGACGATTCGCCACAAAACAGGAAGTCGTTATAACTCAGGCATGCATTATCAGATCTGCCTCAAAATTCACACGTTTAATAACAGTCCTGACCTGAACACGTTTACATGCCAATAACCAGATACAGTTACAGCGCCACCTGCTGGCCACAGGAAATGACATGATTTACGGAGTAACAAACACCTCCCACAAATTTTATCGTATCAGCACCAAAATTGGGTGGTGTCATCTGAAAGCTCTAGTGATAATATATTGTGGAGATCTAGAGTTTTTGCCGAGGGGCGTGTCCGTGGCGGCATGACAAACCTCAACGCTTCGCCATGGAACAGGAAGTCCTTATAACTCAACCACACAATATCCGATCTGCGTGAAACTTCACATGGTTGATAAACGTCATCTCTTGAACACATCCACATAACAATATTGAAGTGGGCGTGGCAAAATGACTCGACAGCGCACCCTAGAAAAATTAAACGGACGAGCCCCCGATCTACGAATCACGCACATGCACGAAAATTGGCACAAACCTCAAACATGACAAAACATACGAAAAAGTCTCTTGGAGCCATATCTCAAACCCAACAGGAAGTCGGGTATTTTTAACTTCCTGTGGCGAAAAAGTGGCATTTTTGCCATTTCCAGGCATTGTATTTTAACGAACTCCTCCTAGGGATTTTATCTGATCGACACCAAAATTGGGTTTTGTCATCTAAAGGCCTTGGTGATGTTAAATTGCGAAGCTTTAGAGTTTTCATCGATGGGCGTGTCCGTGGCGGCCTCGCAAACTTTGATGATTTGCCACAAAACAGGAAGTCATTATAACTCAGGCATGCAATATTCAATCTGCCTCAAAATTCACACATTTAATAACAGTCCTGACCTGATCAGGTTTACGTGCCGATATCCAGTTACAGTTATAGCGCCACCTGCTGGCCACAGGAAATGACATGTTTGACACTGTAACAAACTCCTTCCACAAACTTTCCCGTATCAGCACCAAAATAGAGTGGTGTCATCTGAAAGCTCTACAGATGATATATTGTGAAGATCTAGAGTTTTTGCAGAGGGGCGTGTCTGTGGTGGCATGACAAACCTCAACGCTTCGCCATGGAACAGGAAGTCCTCATAACTCAACCACACAATGTCTGATCTGCCTGAAACTTCACATGATTGATAAAAGTCCTCTCCTGAACACATCCACATAACAATATTGAGTCAGTCATAGCGCCACCTGCTGGCAGAAGGTAGTTTGGCTTGTAACTCGGCCACACAATGTCCGATCTGCCTGAAACTTCACATGGTTGATGAAAGTCCTCTCCTGAGCACATCTACATAATAATATTGAGTCAGAGTCATAGCGCCACCTGCTGGCAGAAGGAAGTTTGGCTTGTAACTCGACCACACAATGTCAGATCTGCCTAAAATGTCACATGGTTGATGAAAGTCCTCTCCTGAGCACATCTTCATAATAATATTGAGTCTTTCATAGCGCCACCTGCTGGCAGAATGTAGTTTGTCTTATAAAACAATCTCCACACAATCTCTGATCTGCCTGAAACTTCACATGGTTGATAAGATTCCTCTCCGGAAGACATCTACATGCCAATCTTAAGTCACAGTTATAGCGCCACCTGCTGACAGATGGTAGTTTGCAGTATAACTCAACCACACAAAGTCCGATCTGGCTGAAACTTCACAAGTTTGATTAAAGTCCTCTCCTGAACACATCTACATAACAACATTGAGTCTGTCATTGCGCCACCTGCTAACAAAAGGCAGTTTGGCTTATAACTCAGCCAAACAATGTCCGATCTGCCTGAAACTTCACATGGTTGATAAGTTTCCTCTCCTGAAGACATCTACATGCCAATCGTGAGTCACAGTTATAGCGCCACCTGCTGACAGGAGGAAATTTGGCATAAATCTGTGATTTTCTCAGATTTTTTTTTATATATCGACTTAAATTATTACTGTTCGCTGTTCTCTGTCATCCTGAGGCCACCGGGCGGCGGTGAGCCCGGGTGCGAGGTCCCTATCATCGCTGCTTGCAGCTTTAATTAGGGACCGAGCACCGAACGGTGCAAGGCCCTATTGGAATTGCTCCGTTTATTATTATTATTATTATTATTATTATTCTCGTCCGGAATGAATCGCGGTTTTGAGGGGCTAAACATGCCCGAAAACTCACGCAACTTTGCACACGCCTCAGAAGTGGTGAAAATTTACGTTTATTATGGGCTTCGGAAGTGGGCGTGGCAAAATGACTCGACAGCGCCACCTAGAAAAATTAAACGGACGAGCCCCCGATCCACGTATCACGCACATGCACGAAAATTGACACACACCTCAAACATGCCAAAACATATGAAAAAGTCTCTTGCAGCCATATCTCAAACCCAACAGGAAGTCAGATATTTTTAACTTCCTGTGGCGAAAAAGTGGCGTTTTTGCCATTTCCAGGCGTTGTATTTTAACGAACTCCTCCTAGGGATTTTATCCGATCGACACCAAAATTTAGTTTTGTCATCTAAAGGCCTTGGCGATGTTAAATTGCGAAGCTTTAGAGTTTTCATCGATGGGCGTGTCCGTGGCGGCCTCGCAAACTTTGACGATTCGCCACAAAAGAGGAAGTCGTTATAACTCAGGCATGCAATATCAGATCTGCCTTAAAATTCACACGCTTGATAAGGGTCCTGACCTGAACACGTTTACATGCCAATATCCAGATACAGTTATAGCGCCACCTGCTGGCCACAGGAAATGACATGATTTACAGAGTTATAAACTCCTCCCACAAATTTTATTGTATCAACACCAAAATTGAGTGGTGTTATCTGAAAGCTCTAGCGATGTTATATTGTGAAGATCTAGAGTTTTTGCAGAGGGGTGTGTCCGTGGCGGTATGACAAACCTCAACGCTTCGCCATGGAACAGGAAGTCCTTATAACACAACCACACAATGTCCGATCTGCCTGAAACTTCACATGGTTGATAAACGTCATCTCTTGAACACATCCACATAACAATATTGAAGTGGGCGTGGCAAAATGACTCGACAGCGCCACCTAGAAAAATTAAATGGACGAGCCCCCGATCTACGAATCACGCCACATGCACAAAAATTGGCACACACCTCAAACATGGCAAAACATACGAAAAAGTCTCTTGGAGCCATATCTCAAACCCAACAGGAAGTCAGATATTTTTAAATTCCTGTGGCGAAAAAGTGGCGCTTTTGCCATTTTCAGGCGTTGTATTTTAACGAACTCCTCCTAGGAATTTTATCTGATAATTACCAAAATTGGGTTTTGTCATTTTAAAGCATTGGTGATGTTAAATTGCGAAGCTTTAGAGTTTTCATCGATGGGGGTGTCCGTGGCGGCCTCGCAAACTTTGATGATTCGCCACAAAACAGGAAGTCTTTATAACTCTGGCATGCAATATTCGATCTGCCTCAAAATTCACACATTTAATAACAGTCCTGACCTGATCAGGTTTACGTGCCGATATCTAGTTACAGTTATAGCGCCACCTGCTGGGCACAGGAAATGACATGTTTTACAGTGTAACAAACTCCTCCCACAAATTTTATTGTATCAGCACCAAAATAGAGTGGTGTCATCTGAAAGCTCTAGCGATGATATATTGTGAAGATCTAGAGTTTTCGCTGAGGGGTGTGTCCGTGGCGGCATGACAAACCTCAACGCTTCGCCACGGAACAGGAATTTCTTATAACTCAACCAAACAATGTCTGATCTGCCTGAAACTTCACATGATTGATAAAAGTCCTCTCCTGAACACATCCACATAACAATATTGAGTCAGTCATAGCGCCACCTGCTGGCAGAAGGTAGTTTGGCTTGTAACTCGGCCACACAATGTCCGATCTGCCTGAAACTTTACATGGTTGATGAAAGTCCTCTTCTGAACACATCCACATAACAATATTGAGTCAATCATAGCGCCACCTGCTGCCAGAAGAAATTTTGGCTTGTAACTCGGCCACACAATGTCAGAATTACCTAAAATGTCACATGGTTGATGAAAGTCCTCTCCTAAACACATCCACATAACAATATTGAGTCAGTCATAACGCCACCTGCTGGCAGAAGGTATTTTGGCTTATAACTCAGCCACACAATGTCCCATGTGCCTGAAACTTCACATGGTTGATAACATTCCTCTCCGGAAGACATCTACATGCCAATCTTAAGTCACAGTTATAGCGCCACCTGCTGACAGGAGGAAGTTTGGCATAAATCTGTGATTTTCTTAGATCTTTTTTTATATATTGGCTTAAATTATTATTGTTCGCTGTTCTCTGTCATCGTAAGGTCACCGGGCGGCGGTGAGCCCGGGTGCGAGGTCCCTATCATCGCTGCTTGCAGCTTTAATTAGGGACCGAGCACCGAACGGTGCAAGGCCCTATTGGAATTGCTCCGTTTATTAGGGACCGAGCACCGAAACGGTGCGTAGGCCCTATTGGAATTGCTCCGTTTATTATTATTATTATTATTATTATTATTATTATTATTATTCTCCTCCGGAATGAATCGCGGTTTTGAGGGGCTAAACATGCCCGAAAACTCACGCAACTTTGCACACGCCTCAGAAGTGGCGAAAATTTACGTTTATTATGGGCTTCGGAAAGGGGTGTGGCAAAATGACTCGACAGCGCCACCTAGAAAAATTAAACGGACGAGCCCCCGATCCACGAATCACGCACATGCACGAAAATTGGCACACATCTCAAACATGCCAAAACATACGAAAAAGTCTCTTGGAGCCATATCTCAAACCCAACAGGAAGTCGGATATTTTTAACTTCCTGCGGCGAAAAAGTGGCGTTTTTGCCATTTCCAGGCGTTGTATTTTAACGAACTCCTCCTAGGGATTTTATCCGATCGACACCAAAATTGGGTTTTGTCATCTAAAGGCCTTGGCGATGTTAAATTGCGAAGCTTTAGAGTTTTCATCGATGGGCGTGTCCGTGGCGGCCTCGCAAACTTTGACGATTCGCCACAAAAGAGGAAGTCGTTATAACTCAGGCATGCATTATCAGATCTGCCTCAAAATTCACACGCTTGATAAGCGTCCTGACCTGAACACGTTTACATGCCGATATCCAGATACAGTTACAGCGCCACCTGCTGGCCACAGGAAATGACATGATTTACGGAGTTATAAACTCCTCCCACAAATTTTATCGTATCAACACCAAAATTGAGTGGTGTCCTCTGAAAGCTCTAGCGATATTATATTGTGAAGATCTAGAGTTTTCGCAGAGGGGTGTGTCCATGGCGGTATGACAAACCTCAACGCTTCGCCATGGAACAGGAAGTCCTCATAACTCAACCACACAATGTCCGATCTGCCTGAAACTTCACATGGTTGATAAACGTCATCTCTTGAACACATCCACATAACAATATTGAAGTAGGCGTGGCAAAATGACTCGACAGCGCCACCTAGAAAAATTAAACAAACGAGCCCCCGACCTACGAATCACGCACATGCACGAAAATTGGCACACACCTCAAACATGGCAAAACATACGAAAAAGTCTCTTGGAGCCATATCTCAAACCCAACAGGAAGTCGGATATTTTTAACTTCCTGTGGCGAAAAAGTGGCCCTTTTGCCATTTCCAGGCGTTGTATTTTAACGAACTCCTCCTAGGGATTTTATCTGATAAACACCAAAATTGGGTTTTGTCATCTTAAAGCCTTGGTGATGTTAAATTGCGAAGCTTTAGAGTTTTCATCGATGGGTGTGTCCGTGGCGGCCTCGCAAACTTTGATGATTCGCCACAAAACAGGAAGTCTTTATAACTCTGGCATGCAATATTCGATCTGCCTCAAAATTCACACATTTAATAACAGTCCTGACCTGATCAGGTTTACGTGCCGATATCCAGTTACAGTTATAGCGCCACCTGCTGGCCACAGGAAATGACATGTTTGACACTGTAACAAACTCCTTCCACAAACTTTCCTGTATCAGCACCAAAATAGAGTGGTGTCATCTGAAAGCTCTAGCGATGATATATTGTAAAGATCTAGAGTTTTTGCAGAGGGGCGTGTCTGTGGTGGCATGACAAACCTCAACGCTTCGCCATGGAACAGGAAATGCTTATAACTCAACCACACAATGTCTGATCTGCCTGAAACTTCACATGGTTGATGAAAGTCCTCTCCTGAGCACTTCTACATAATAATATTGAGTCAGAGTCATAGCGCCACCTGCTGGCAGAATAAATTTTGGCTTGTAACTCGGCCACACAATGTCAGATCTGCCTAAAATGTCACATGGTTGATGAAAGTCCTCTCCTAAACACATCTACATAATAATATTGAGTCTTTCATAGCGCCACCTGCTGGCAGAAGGTAGTTTGGCTTATAACTCAGCCACACAATGTCCCATGTGCCTGAAACTTCACATGGTTGATAAGATTCCTCTCCGGAAGACATCTACATGCCAATCTTAAGTCACAGTTATAGCGCCACCTGCTGACAGAAGGAAGTTTGGCATAAATCTGTGATTTTCTTAGATCTTTTTTTATATATTGGCTTAAATTATTATTGTTCGCTGTTCTCTGTCATCGTAAGGTCACCGGGCGGCGGTGAGCCCGGGTGCGAGGTCCCTATCATCGCTGCTTGCAGCTTTAATTAGGGACCGAGCACCGAACGGTGCAAGGCCCTATTGGAATTGCTCCGTTTATTAGGGACCGAGCACCGAAACGGTGCGTAGGCCCTATTGGATTTGCTCCGTTTATTATTATTCTTCTTCTTCTTCTTCTTCTTCTTCTTCCGCGGAATGAATCGCGGTTTTGAGGGGCTAAACATGCCCGAAAACTCACGCAACTTTGCACACGCCTCAGAAGTGGCGAAAATTTACGTTTGTTATGGGCTTTGGAAGTGGGCGTGGCAAAATGACTCGACAGCGCCACCTAGAAAAATTAAACGGACGAGCCCCCGATCCACAAATCACGCACATGCACGAAAATTGGCACACACCTCAAACACACCAAAACATACGAAAAAGTCTCTTGGAGCCATATCTCAAACCCAACAGGAAGTTGGATATTTTTAACTTCCTGCGGCGAAAAAGTGGCGTTTTTGCCATTTCCAGGCGTTGTATTTTAACGAACTCCTCCTAGGGATTTTATCCGATCGACACCAAAATTAAGTTTTGTCATCTAAAGGCCTTGGCGATGTTAAATTGCGAAGCTTTAGAGTTTTCGTCGATGGGCGTGTCCGTGGCGGCCTCGCAAACTTTGACGATTCGCCACAAAACAGGAAGTCGTTATAACTCAGGCATGCATTATCAGATCTGCCTCAAAATTCACACATTTAATAAAAGTCCTGACCTGAACACGTTTACATGCCGATATCCAGATACAGTTACAGCGCCACCTGCTGGCCACAGGAAATGACATGATTTACGGAGTTATAAACTCCTTCCACAAATTTTATCGTATCAACACCAAAATTGAGTGGTGTTATCTGAAAGCTCTAGCGATGATATATTGTGAAGATCTAGAGTTTTCGTCGAGGGGCGTGTCTGTGGCGGCATGACAAACCTCAACGCTTCGCCATGGAACAGGAAGTCCTTATAACACAACCACACAATGTCCGATCTGCCTGAAACTTCACATGGTTGATAAACGTCATCTCTTGAACACATTTACAAAACAATATTGAAGTGGGCGTGGCAAAATGACTCGACAGCGCCACCTAGAAAAATTAAACGGACGAGCCCCCGCTCTACGAATCACGCACATGCACAAAAATTGGCACACACCTCAAACATGGCAAAACATACGAAAAAGTCTCTTGGAGCCATATCTCAAACCCAACAGGAAGTCAGATATTTTTAACTTCCTGTGGCAAAAAAGTGGCGCTTTTGCCATTTTCAGGCGTTGTATTTTAACGAACTCCTCCTAGGGATTTTATCTGATAAACACCAAAATTGGGTTTTGTCATCTTAAAGCCTTGGTGATGTTAAATTGCGAAGCTTTAGAGTTTTCTTCGATGGGCGTGTCCGTGGCGGCCTCGCAAACTTTGATGATTCGCCACAAAACAGGAAGTCTTTATAACTCAGGCATGCATTATCAGATCTGCCTCAAAATTCACACATTTAATAACAGTCCTGACCTGATCAGGTTTACGTGCCGATATCTAGTTACAGTTATAGCGCCACCTGCTGGCCACAGGAAATTACATGTTTGACACTGTAACAAACTCCTTCCACAAACTTTCCCGTATCAGCACCAAAATAGAGTGGTGTAATCTGAAAGCTCTAGCGATGATATATTGTGAAGATCTAGAGTTTTTGCAGAAGGGCGTGTCTGTGGTAGCATGACAAACCTCAACGCTTCGCCATGGAACAGGAATTTCTTATAACTCAACCACACAATGTCTGATCTGCCTGAAACTTCACATGATTGATAAAAGTCCTCTCCTGAACACATCCACATAAAAATATTGAGTCAGTCATAGCGCCACCTGCTGGCAGAAGGTAGTTTGGCTTGTAACTCGGCCACACAATGTCCAATCTGCCTGAAACTTCACATGATTGATGAAAGTCCTCTCCTAAACACATCTACATAATAATATTGAGTCTTTCATAGCGCCACCTGCTGGCAGAATGTAGTTTGTCTTAAAACACAATCTCCACACAATCTCTGATCTGCCTGAAACTTCACATGGTTGATAAAAGTCTGCTCCTGAACACATCCACATAACAATATTGAGTCAGTCATAACGCCACCTGCTGGCAGAAGGTAGTTTGGCTTATAACTCAGCCACACAATGTCCCATGTGCCTGAAACTTCACATGGTTGATAACATTCTTCTCCGGAAGACATCTACATGCCAATCTTAAGTCACAGTTATAGCGCCACCTGCTGACAGGAGGAAGTTTGGCATAAATCTGTGATTTTCTTAGATCTTTTTTTATATATTGGCTTAAATTATTATTGTTCGCTGTTCTCTGTCATTGTAAGGTCACCGGGCGGCGGTGAGCCCGGGTGCGAGGTCCCTATCATCGCTGCTTGCAGCTTTAATTATTATTATTATTATTCTTCTCTCCAATGAATCGCGATTTAGAGGGGCTAAACATGCCCGAAAACTCACGCAACTTTGCACACGCCTCAGAAGTGGCGAAAATTTACGTTTATTATAGGTCTCGGAAGTGGGTGTGGCAAAATGACTCGACAGCGCCACCTAGAAAAATTAAACGGACGAGCCCCCGATCTACGAATCACGCACATGCACGAAAATTGGCACACACCTCAAACATGCCAAAACATACGAAAAAGTCTCTTGGAGCCATATCTCAAACCCAACAGGAAGTCAGATATTTTTGACTTCCTGCGGCGAAAAAGTGGCGTTTTTGCCATTTCCAGGCGTTGTACTTTAACGAACTCCTCCTAGGGATTTTATCCGATCGACACCAAAATTGGCTTTTGTCATCTAAAGGCCTTGGCGATGTTAAATTGCGAAGCTTTAGAGTTTTCGTCGATGGGCGTGTCCGTGGCGGCCTCGCAAAGTTTGACGATTCGCCACAAAACAGGAAGTCGTTATAACTCAGGCATGCATTATCCGATCTGCCTCAAAATTCACACGTTTAATAACAGTCCTGACCTGAACACGTTTCCATGCCAATATCCAGATACAGTTACAGCGCCACCTGCTGGCCACAGGAAATGACATGTTTTACAGAGTAACAAACTCCTCCCACAAATTTTATCGCATCAGCACCAAAATTGGGTAGTGTTATCTAAAAGCTCTAGCGATGATATATTGTGAAGATCTAGAGTTTTCGGAGAGGGGCGTGTCCGTGGCGGCATGACAAACCTCAACGCTTCGCCATTGACCAGGAAGGCTTTATAACTCAACCACACAATGTCCGATCTGCCTGAAACTTCACATGGTTGATAAAAGTCCTCTCCTGAACACATCCACATAACAATATTGAAGTGGGCGTGGCAAATAGACTCGACAGCGCCACCTATCAAAATTAATCGGACGAGCCCCTGATATACGTATCACACACATGAACGAAAATTGGCACACACCTCAAACATGCCAAAACATACGAAAAAGTCTCTTGGAGCCATATCTCAAACTCAACAGGAAGTCAGATATTTTTAACTTCCTGCTGTAAAAAAGTGGCGTTTTTGCCATTTCCAGGCGTAGTATTTTAACGAACTCCTCCTAGGGATTTTATCCGATCAACACCAAAATTTGGTTTTGTCATCTAAAGGCCTTGTCGATGTTAAATTGCGAAGATCTAGAGTTTTCGGAGAGGGGCGTGTCCGTGGCGGCATGACAAACCTCAACGCTTCGCCATTGACCAGGAAGTCCTTATAACTCAACCACACAATGTCCGATCTGCCTGAAACTACACATGGTTGATAAAAGTCCTCTCATAAACACATCCACATAACAATATTGAGTCAGTCATAGCGCCACCTGCTGGCAACCGGAAGTTTGGCTTATAACTCAGCCACACAATGTTTGACCTGCCTGAAAATTCACATGGTTTATTAAAATCCGCTCCTGAAGACATCTACAAGCCAATAATGAGTCACAGTCATAGCGCCACCTGCTGGCAATAGGAAGTTACTTATAACTCAGCCAAACAATGTTCGATCTGCCTGAAAAATTACATGGTTGATAAAATTTATCTCCTGAAGGCATCTACATGCCAATATTGACTCACAGTCTTAGCGCAACCTGCTGACTGGTGGAAGTTTGCATAAATCTGTGATTTTCTCAGGTTCTTTATATATATTGGCTAAAATTAATATTGTTCGCTGTTCTCTGTCATCCTGAGGTCAGCGGGCGGCGGTGAGCCCGGGTGCGAGGTCCCTATCATCGCTGCTTGCAGCTTTAATTATTCTTCTTCTTCTTCTTCCGCGGAATGAATCGCGGTTTTGAGGGGCTAAACATGCCCGAAAACTCACGAAACTTTGCACACGCCTCAGAAGTGGCGAAAATTTACGTTTGTTATGGGCTTCGAAAGTAAGTGTGGCAAAATGACTCGACAGCGCCACCTAGAAAAATTAAACGGACAAGCCCCCGATATACGAATCACGCACATGCACGAAAATTGGCACACACCTCAAACATGCCAAAACATACGAAAAAGTCTCTTGGAGCCATATCTCAAACCCAACAGGAAGTCGGATATTTTTGACTTCCTGCGGCGAAAAAGTGGCATTTTTGCCATTTCCAGGCGTTGTATTTTAACGAACTCCTCCTAGGGATTTTATCCGATCGACACCAAAATTGGGTTTTGTCATCTAAAGGACTTGGTGATGTTAAATTGCGAAGCTTTAGAGTTTTCGTCGATGGGCGTGTCCGTGGCGGCCTCGCAAACTTTGACGATTCGCCACAAAACAGGAAGTTGTTATAACTCAGGCATGCATTATCCGATCTGCTTCAAATTTCACACGTTTGATAAGAGTCCTGACCTGAACACGTTTACATGCCAATATCCAGATATAGTTATAGCGCCACCTGCTGGCCACAGGAAATGACATGTTTTACATTGTGACAAACTCCTCCCACAAATTTTTTCGAATCAGCATCAAATTTGAGTGGTGTCATTTGAAAGCTCTATCGGTGATATTTTGTAAAGATCTAGAGTTTTCGCAGAGGGGCGTGTCCGTGGCGGCATGACAAACCTCAACGCTTCGCCATGGAACAGGAAGTCCTCATAACTCAACCACACAAAGTCCGATCTGCCTGAAACTTCACATGGTTGATAAAAGTCCTCTCCTGAACACATCCACATAACAATATTGAAGTGGGCGTGGCAAAATGGCTCAACAGCGCCACCTATAAAAATTAAACGGACGAGCCCCTGATCTACGAATCACGCACATGCACGAAAATTGGCACACACCTCAAACACGCCGAAACCAATGAAAAAGTCTCTTGGAGCCATATCTCAAACCCAACAGGAAGTCGGATATTTTTAACTTCCTGCGGCAAATAAGTGGCATTTTTGCCATTTCCAGGCTTTGTATCTTAACGAACTCCTCCTAGGGATTTTATCTGATCGACACCAAAATTGGGTTTTGTCATCTAAAGGCCTTGGCGATGTTAAATTGCGAAGCTTTAGAGTTTTCGTCGATGGGCGTGTCCGTGGCGGCCTTGCAAACTTTGACGATTCGCCACAAAACCGGAAGTCATTATAACTTTGGCATGCATTATCCGATCTGCCTCAAAATTCACACATTTAATAAGCATCCTGACCTGAACACGTTTACATGCCAATATCCAGATACAGTTACAGCGCCACCTGCTGGCCACAGGAAATGACATGATTTACGGAGTTATAAACTCCTCCCACAAATTTTATCGTATCAGCACCAAAATTGAGTGGTGTCATCTGAAAGCTCTAGCGATGATATATTGTAAAGATCTAGAGTTTTCGCAGAGGGGTGTGTCCATGGCGGTATGACAAACCTCAACGCTTCGCCATGGAACAGGAAGTCCTTATAACTCAACCACACAATGTCCGATCTGCCTGAAACTTTACATGGTTAATAAACGTCATCTCCTGAACACATCCACATAACATTATTGAGTCAGAGTCATAGCGCCACCTGCTGGCAGAAGGTAGTTTGGCTTGTAACTCGGCCACACAATGTCAGATCTGCCTAAAATGCACATGGTTGATGAAAGTCCTCTCCTAAACACATCCACATAACAATATTGAGTCAGTCTTAACGCCACCTGCTGGCAGAAGGTAGTTTGGCTTATAACTCAGCCACACAATGTCCCATGTGCCTGAAACTTCACATGGTTGATAAGATTCCTCTCCGGAAGACATCTACATGCCAATCTTGAGTCACAGTTATAGCGCCACCTGCTGACAGGAGGAAGTTTGGCATAAATCTGTGATTTTCTTAGATTTTTTTATATATTGGCTTAAATTATTATTGTTCGCTGTTCTCTGTCATCGTAAGGTCACCGGGCGGCGGTGAGCCCGGGTGCGAGGTCCCTATCATCGCTGCTTGCAGCTTTAATTATTATTATTATTCTTCTCTCCAATGAATCGCGTTTTTGAGGGGCTAAACATGCCCGAAAACTCACGCAACTTTGCACACGCCTCAGAAGTGGCGAAAATTTACGTTTTTTATGGGCTTCGGAAGTGGGCGTGGCAAAATGACTCGACAGCGCCACCTAGAAAAATTAAACGGACGAGCCCCTGATCCACGAATCACGCACATGCACGAAAATTGGCACACACCTCAAACATACCAAAACATACGAAAAAGTCTCTTGGAGCCATATCTCAAACCCAACAGGAAGTTGGATATTTTTGACTTCCTGCAGCGAAAAAGTGGCGTTTTTGCCATTTCCAGGCGTTGTATTTTAACGAACTCCTCCTAGGGATTTTATCCGATCGACACCAAAATTGGGTTTTGTCATCTAAAGGCCTTGGCGATGTTAAATTGCGAAGCTTTAGAGTTTTCGTCGATGGGCGTGTCCGTGGCGGCCTCGCAAACTTTGACGATTCGCCACGAAACAGGAAGTCATTATAACTCAGCCATGCATTATCCGATCTGCCTCAAAAATCACACGTTTGATAAGAGTCCTGACCTGAACACATCTACATGCTGATATCCAGATATAGTTATAGCGCCACCTGCTGGCCACAGGAAATGACATGTTTTACATCGTAACAAACTCCTTCCACAAATTTTTTTGTATCAGCACCAAATTTGGGTTGTGTTTTCTGAAAGCCCTAGCGATGATATATTGTGAAGATCTAGAGTTTTCGCAGAGGGGCGTGTCCGTGGCGGCATGACAAACCTCAACGCTTCGCCATGGAACAGGAAGTCCTTATAACTCAATCACAAAATGTCCGATCTGCCTGAAACTTCACATGGTTGATAAAAGTCCTCTCCTGAACACATCCTCATAACAATAATGAAGTGGGCGTGGCAAAATTACTCGACAGCGCCACCTAGAAAAATTAAACGGACGAGCCCCTGATCTATGAATCACGCACATGCACGAAAATTGGCACACACCTCAAACACGCCAAAACATACGAAAAAGTCTCTTGGAGCCATATCTCAAACCCAACAGGAAGTCGGATATTTTTAACTTCCTGCGGCAAATAAGTGGCATTTTTGCCATTTCCAGGCTTTGTATCTTAACGAACTCCTCCTAGGGATTTTATCCGATTGACACCAAAATTGGGTTTTGTCATCTAAAGGCCTTGGCGATGTTAAATTGCGAAGCTTTAGAGGTTTTGCCAATAGGCGTGTCCGTGGCGGCCTCGCAAACTTTGACGATTCGCCACAAAACCGGAAGTCATTATAACTCAGGCACACATTATCCGATCTGCCTCAAAATTCACATGTTTAATATAAGTCCAGACCAGAACATGTTTACATGCCGATATCCAGATACAGTTATAGCGCCACCTGCTGGCCACAGGAAATGACATGATTTACAGAGTAATAAACTCCTCCCACAAATTTTTTCGTATCAGCACCAAATTTGGGTTGTGTTATCTGAAAGCTCTAGCGATGATATAATGTCAAGATCTAGAGTTTTTGCAGAGGGGTGTGTCCGTGGCGGCATGACAAACCTCAACGCTTCGCCATGAAACAGGAAGTCCTTATAACTTAACCACAAAATGTCCGATCAGCTTGAAACTTCACATGGTTGATTAAATTTATCTCCTGAAGAAATCTACATTTCAATATTGAGTCATAGTCCTAGCGCCACCTACTGACAGAAGGAAGTTTGGCATAAATCTGTGATTTTCTCAGGTTTTTTTATATATATCGGCTTAAGATATTATTGTTCACTAATTTCTGTCACCCTGAGGCCACTGGGCGGCGGTGAGCCCGGGTGCGAGGTCCCTATCATCGCTGCTTGCAGCTTTAATTAGGGACCGAGCACCGAAACGGTGCGTAGGCCCTATTGGAATTGCTCCGTTTATTATTATTATTATTATTATTATTATTATTATTATTATTATTCTCCTCCGGAATGAATCGCGATTTTGAGGG